>NC_141991.1:135270046-135327848 GCF_049901715.1 Pseudonaja textilis
GGGCGCCACAGCAAAAAGCCTTATATTACTTTACTAGAAAGATACATTGTGGCCCCCAAATGCTTTGCAGTTCAATCCCAAGAAGCTCCTGCCATTCTGAACATTTGCTAAAAGACTACAGAACTTGTAGTTAAAGGTATAGTGTATGTTCTATGTATTCTCCTTAATACAGAGTATTCTCCCTATTCACAAAGTAATTGTAGGGGTGGAAGGGATTCTGGAACAGATGATCAAATGTACATTAAAGGAAGAGGGAAATAGAGAGAAGTTATATCAATGGGTCCTACAGAAAGGAGGGCAGATGCAATCTTTAATCATTTCCAGATGTGATGGAATGTAGTAAGGAGCTGGATTCTCAGGAGGGAAGGGGTGCATTCAACAAGGGGTAAGGAGACAGTTCAGTTCATGCATTATATGTGGGAGAAAGAGGCCCCCGCTTAATAGTGTATTGTAGATGCAGATAGTAGAGTCCAGGGTTTGGCAAGATTCTGTCTATAGGTCTGAAATAAATAATAAAGAACTCAGCTGGGTAGAAGCACTGCATATCATTCTTGGTTTTGGACCTGACAAAATCTTATGAAGTGGGGCAGAGAGGCAAGCATCCGATAATTGTTGATGCACACATCAGTAAGAAATAATATGGAAAATTATGACAAAAAAGATCAAGCGTTATGCATGAAGAGCAGGTGTGCCTTTAATATTTGTCTAGAAATGCTAAAGTTCATCTTTCAAAGACAAAACAATGCAAGCATTTAGTTGAAGGGAACAAGGAACATCTTAGTTAACTAGTTACAAAGAAAACATTGGGAAATTTTCATCACAAGTCCTTAACACAGTTGTTAAGTGAATCTGGCTTCTCCATTGACTTTGCTTCTCAGAGGGTCACAAAAGAGGATCTAATGACCCCGGTACACTGCAACCGTCAAAAACATGCCAGTTGTTAAATGTCCAAATTTTAATCCTGTGACCATGGGAATGTGGCAATGGTCGTAAGTGTGAAAAATGGTCATAGGTAAATTTTTTCAGTCCCATTGTAACTTCACTAAATGAACAGTTGTAAGTTGAGGACTACTGGTACTAAACTCTACTATTTGTCACAGGTACTGACAATATTCCTTCCTCCAAATCTACTAGAACAATATGATAAAGTTTTATGCTGCTTTACTTAATAATTAAGCAAACTAGAATTGTAGGATAAACACAGACTTCCAGATCTGCTAGTTAAAAGCAGTTACTATGGTGTGGAAATCTGCTTTTTAAAAAAGGCTACAAAACTGAATAAAAACATGCCATATAAAATACTTCAGAAGCCTGGTAGAAATAGTTTTGGACCTGCTTTATCCAACCCAAAGGAAAGAGAATGTGAAGAGTGGAGAAATGAATGCTTGAAATTTGAAGTAGTAATTTAGAACAAAAAACTCTGTACAATGAGAAGATTTCTGTCTAATCCAAGCAATAAACTCACCCAATGTCAAATCATACTTTTAAAGTGAAGCTGTTTCTAACTCTCTAGGAGAAGCTGAACACCTGGAGAAAATCACTGCCCACATCCAATGGAAGAGACACCTGGAGGTAATAATAGATATTGTAATAGGTAATAATAAAAGCAGGAAGGAGTTAGTACTAGAGAAAGAAATATTGTCCCTAAATGATGAATTATCAAGAATGATGAAAATGGTCAATTCTATGGCTCTACAGTGACATGGTCTCTATTCTTGTCATAGAGGATTAAGTCTGTCAGAGTATATTCATGAACTGGAATAGAGCATGGTAACAAGGTCAGCCAATGAATAGGCATAGCAACTAAGTCAGCCAATGAGGACTGTCTGGAAACTGAAACTAGAAGAAGCCTAGGTATGATTCTTTGTTAAGCTCTGCAGCTCTGACTCTATGTTAAGCTCTGAGTCTGTCTATTGAAAATGAAACTAACTTCCTTGCTTGTCTGCTGAAGTTGAGTTGCTATTAAGCTCTGAACCTGTAACATGTCTGCTTCTGTTTGAGTTTGTTCCATGTTGGAGAAATCTACAACTGGTATTGTAAAATTTACTTAATATGTTTATAAAGAAGAAGCATCAGCCAACTGTGTTTATTTTTCTGGCACTGAATTTACACTGCAAAAACTCTGAACAGGTTATGGGCCCAGAAAAAGACTGAATTGTAATTAAAGCTGAGAGGCTGCCTGTTTTAAAAGTAAGAAACAAGGCAAGAGGCTTTGCAGGATGGCTGAAAAAAATTAAAGAGACCTCTCTGCCCCGTTTGGGTCAGAAGAACAATATCATTTGGGTTGCAAAAATGGAATATTTCCTAAAAGCTAAAGAGCTTTGGAATATTGTTGAAAATCCACTGCAGGCACCATTGAATGCTGCAGATCAGAAGCTGCATGATAGAGCATTTGCTTATATCATCTTAAATTTAGAAGACAATCATTTTATCAATGTAGCTGATTTAAAGACTGCAAAGGAAGTCTGGGATAAATTGAGGACTGTTCATGTAAGTGTATCTGCATGCAATATCGTACAATTATCAAGAAAATTATATAGTTTAAAGCCAGGAGATTCAGTGGAACAGCATTTTGTTCATATGTAAACTTCGTTTGTGGAGTTAGAACAATGTGGGATGAAAATTCCAGAATCTCAGAAACTATTGCTAGTTTTGAATTGCCTAGATGAAACTTGGGACATTATTTCTGCTGTGTTTGAATGCAAACCAGAGCAGGAGCTGCATTTAGAAGTCCTTAAAGCTTGTTTAATTAGCCACCAGGAAAAATTCCTGAGAAGGGAGCTCAAGGAGCAGAATGGAAAATTCTACAGACTGGCTGTCTCCAGAGAAGAGAAGAGCAGCAGGGGATATCAGGTTACAACCCAGCAACAGAAGAGATGCTTCATTTGTGGACAAACGACTCATTTAAAAAAAGACTGTTTGCAAGACAGAAGAAGCAGTTTGTACAAAGACAAGTTGATGGACAAATTGCAATTGCAAAAGTCAGCTATTGCAGGAGAGATCAATGGCTAATAGACAGTAGGGCTAGCCAAACAATTATTAATAATCTAAATTATTTTACAGGATGGATATAACTGCTGGAGATACAGTAGCCTTGGCAAATGACAAGAAGGCTAAAGTCATTAGAAGAGGCAGTGTGTAAATTTCATATTTGGAAACAAGATTTTATATGTGCCAGAAATGGAACATAATTTGCTGAGTGTCTCTAGTTTAGACAAGCAAGGATTTGACACTACATTTGAAAATGGGCAGTGTCTTATAAAGAAAAATGGGATTGTTTGTGGAAAGGGCATAAAGCATGATAACCTTCATATGTTACAGGGACAAAAAGTTCCATGTGCAATTTTTTTAATTTTTTTTAATTTTATAAAATTATAAAATGACAATGTCAACAGCATATAAAGAAAATTTGTATAAGGTGTTTTACAGGTGGCATTTTCCCCTGACAAGAATAGCAAGAATATTCAAGAACGAATCTGGAAAATGTTGGAAATGTCATCAGACATCTGGCTCATATTAACATATGTGGTGGACTTGTGCGGATGCTAAAAAATATTGGACTAAAATCCACACGTGGTTGGAAAAAATGACAAAAAAGCATATAGATTTGAAACCAGAGATATTTTTATTGGGAATTTTACCTGAAATATATAGTAAAGAATTGAAATACCTGATTGTAAATGTATTAACAGCGGCTGGGATTGTATTTGCTAAAAACTGGAAAAATGAGAAAATACCATCACAGGAGGAAATCATTTCCCCCTAGCCATTTTTCTTTCTATTTTGTAAATGTATTGTCGATGTGTCTTTAAATTGTAAATTCAATAAAATCTATTTTAAAAAAAAAGAAAATATTGGAATGTGCTGAAATGAGTAGATTGACATTTGAAATCAGAGAACAAGATGATAAACAATTTTATAAAATTTGGGATCTATTCTATCAATGGTTAGACAATAAAACATGGTAAGGAAATATGTAGATTCTTAGAAAATAATAAATATATAAAGATGTATTCTTTTCTTATTATATCTACAAAATGATTGTAGGATAGATTTGAGATGATAATATGAACTGTCATAAAACAATTTAAGTAAAATATGATTATTTTGTAAAACATGAATGAATAAAAGTATAGTCAAAGGATTGATTAAAAATGATATTAGTGTATTTAATACTTGATTGAAAATATGAGAATATATACAATGTAATTGTAATTGAAGACCACAAAATGGAAGCACAAAACAATTGTAAACCAACCAGCACACTGTATGTATATATATGGAAGATGGCTTGATGTTTTTATGTTCTGTTTGTCTATGTTCGTCTTAAAAACCAATAATTTTTTTAAAAAAAAAGTTCCATGTGCACAAACATTTAGCAATGTTGCAAAACATGATTCATGTGTTCATCTTTTACACAGAAGGCTTGGGCATGCCAGCTTCCAAGTTTTGCAGAAGATGGGCCAATTTGCAGAAAATTTAAATTTAAAGGGATGTATGGCATATTTGGATTGTGCAGTATGCAAAACATCAAAATCCAAGACATTCCCAGTAAGCAAGAGTAGCACAAGATGGACAACAAGAGGTCTAGAGCTGGTACATGCAGATTTGGTGGGCCCAGTGCAAGCCAGTTTGGGAGGAGCTAAGTATGTGCTGGTCATTGTAGATGACTTATAGCAGGTTTGGGTTCTGCTATTTACTAAAGAGTAAAACAGTGTTGCTACAGAAATTTAAGCAATGGGTAAGTTTTGTAGAAAGAAGGTATAAACAACAGTTATGTTAGCTGCAAACTGACAGAGGTTCAGAATTCATATCAACAAGTTTTCAACAGTAGTTGGCACAGTTAGGAATAAAACACAGACCCACAAATCCTTACACAGCAGCTGAGAATGGTGTTGCTGAGAGACGGAATGAAGTCTTGCAAACCATGAAGGATACACTGCTAGAGGATTCTGGTCTAAGCAAGTCATATTGGGTGAAGCCATATTGCTTGCTAATTATTTAGTTAATAGGTCATGGAGTTCCTCTATTAATGATACTCCATATGCAGTGTTATATGGAAGAAAACCATCTCTAGCACATTTAAGGGTGTTTGGAAGCAATGTGTGGGTGCATATTCCAAAAGCAATTAGAAGAAAGGGGCAACCAAAGGCTAGAAAGCTCAGGTTTGTGAGCTATGAGCCAGACTCAAAGAATTATTGCTTTAGCGATGTAAGCAAAAAAATAGTGTTTTCAAGGTCTGCAAGCTTTGCAAAGCAAAATTGGAACAGAATTGATGTAAATTTGTGGAATGACTCAGTGATGGTAACTCACTTAGTGATGGTGTCAGCATTCAGAGAGGAGAAGCTGAACAAGATATGAAGCAAGAGAGGGTTGACACATAGGAGCAGTCAGTGCCACACAGGTCAGACAGATGGAACAATGGGATTCCACCTGACGGGTATTCTGCTAGTGAAGTTAAAGTGTGTAATGTATGGTATGAGCCAAGGAACTACAAAGAAGTATTGGCATTACCTAAAATTGAACAAGGTCATTTATGGGCTGAAGCAGTCAGCCAGGAATTGGAATATATATCTAGATAAGGCATTGAAAGGTCCTGGGTTCAAGAGTTGCAAAGCTAATGGTTGCATATACACTGGAAAGTTAAAAGGTGGGGATCAACCCAATTGCATTGGATAGGTATAAAAAGGAATTCTGTGGTATTTGGAGGGAACTGTGAATGTGGGTCTTCAAATACAGGTATCTGAAGAATATTAAAGGTAATTGAATTTATGTCTACTCCAGTTATGAAGGGAGGAGCGTCAGAGTATATTCATGGACTGAAATAGAGCATGGTAACAAGGTCAGCCAATGAATAAGCCTAGCAATTAAGTCAGCCAGTAAGGACTGTTTGGAAACTGAAACTAGAAGTAGCCTAGGTATGATTCTATGTTAAGCTCTGCAGCTCTGACTCTATGTTAAGCTCTGAGTCTGTCTATTGAAAATGAAACTAACTTCCTTGCTTGTCTGCTGAAGTTGAGTTGCTGTTAAGCTCTGAACCTGTAACATGTCTGCTTCTGTTTGAGTTTGTTCCATGTTGGAGAAATCTACAACTGGTATTGTAAAATTTAATATGTTTATAAAGATGTTAAATGAAGCATCAGCCATCTGTGTTTATTTTTCTGGCACTGAATTTATGCTGCAAAAACTCTGAACAAGGTCCTAGAGGTTTATTAGGCTTTCTGGGCAAGGGAGCTTCTGGCACAGATCAAAGAAGCGAAGCAACTGGACAATGAGTAAGAACACATAGTTATAGCTAATTGGTTGAGTAGAGCTAGCCACTGCATGAGGGAATCTAAGTTGTGAATAGTTGCTGCCAGAGTAAAGGGGAAGTTTCCTTGTATCCCACCTTTTTCCTCTGTGTGCCCTGTGTGCTATCTGCAATGTACCTCATAATGTTCCTACTGTAAATATATTTATTTATATGAAACTGTAAGTTTGTGTCAGCATCTCTGACTCCATTTGGACATCATCTGTGCAATTCCCTGACAGTGTCCATCACCTAAATGCATTCTAGGAATCTATTTATGACAGGCCTGGGCATCATTAAACTCCCTTTGTTTTGTTGGTAGGTAATGAAGGTGAAGGTACTAGACCAGGTACATAATCAGCTGAGTGATCTCTTAGACAAGACCTTGGAAGAAGCAGCTCATTCCAGACCCCAGCAACTGAGCGTGGTCCCAGCAAAGAAGCAAAGCAGGTGGAAGAGGTTCCTTGCAATTAATTTTAGAACAGGGATGGGGAAAATATGGTCATCAGACAGTGCTGGCTCATTGGACTTGAGACAGAGATCAGCACTTCCTCCTATAGTCATCAATGACTGTGGAGTAAAATCCTCAGGGACTCTTTACCTTTACCCCCTTCTCTGAGGTGAGAAGAGTTTTGAGAGATCTATTAAATATTACCTGCTTTGTTATCTTATCTTGCAGAGAGAAGGGTCAGATAGTGAAGAAGAAAGTCTTTGTCCCTCAACGGTCCTTGTTTGAGTAAGTATGCCAGGTCATGATATGAACAAGACTTAGTCAGAGGGACAATATGCAAGCCAGATCTCTAAGGCCTCAGGTTCCAAAGGTGGCCTTGGACAAAATAATTGATATTCCATTGTTAATGAAGAGCAAGAGTTGGAAACAGCCCAATAAGGACTGAGCGTGCTCCATAGCCAGACAATGCTGAGGCTCTTTGGTGGGTGCCAGAAAAAGAATAGATACTGCAGATGGGAAACAAAAGGAAGTATTTTTGAAAGGATTAGGTTGATTAGCTGGCTAGCACAAGGGGTTATTATTAACATATTAGAATAAGGCTGTGTTTAGTCTCAGCAGGAGTGAGTTTCCCACTTGGTCCAAGGGCTCAATTGCGGTCCTATGTTGAGGACTACCTGTATATCATAAGAGATGGAACATTTTCCCCCTAGCCACTTGAATGTTATTTCTCTTGTACGAGTGAAACTACAAGTTTTTGCACAGAAGACCAGATGAAAATCTTTGGGACCCAAATCTTGTCCAACGATCTCCAACTTCCCCTCTCTCCCAACATCTATTACTTACTAGCTGGCAACTTGTCTCTCTTTTACAGCACGTTACTGGAGGTGGAACATTTCCGCACAATCCATCACATATTTGTGGCCATGCTCTGTATCTTTGTCCTCAAACAAATCATTGTGGATTCCATCGAGGAAGGACGGTATGATTCAGAAGACGGGGCGGGGTAGAAGGTCTGACTTCTGATATATGCTAATTCTGGGGATATGATGCTAAAACACCCCCCAGAGGTTTCCTTATCTGAGGCCAGGAAGGCCCCAAAACGGAGCGAGGGTGGTGCTGCACACCCCCTCCAAGCTCCATTTTTCTTCTTCTTGAGCTCCAGGGGAGCCTTCTGGGAGCAAAAACGCCCCCCCCCAGGAGACCCTGAAGGCCCAAAAAATGAGTGGGGAGTGGCTGCAAAAAAGCAAAACAAAAACAAAAAAACCAAAGCCACACCCTCCCAGTCACATGACCACACCCACCTAACCACACCTATCAAGCCACACCCACAGAACCAGTAATAAAAATTTTTGAATCCCACTACTGGTCCCTACCAAGGCTTTGGGCCTCTGCAGGGAGCCCGATCCTGCTGCATCTCCTCCCACTTGTCACTGTTCATCTAGTAGCTAAAAAAAATGCAATTTATTCTTCTTGTTGACTTTGTGCTCCTGTTGAGCAGTAACACTTGGGACCCTCCTATGCCTGCCTAGAGATTAAGCTTAAGTGAGGAATGCCACCTTTGTTAGGCATCCAAACACTCTTCTCTATGTTAGTAGCCTACTTATTTTTTAAAAAAAAATTTTAAAATTAACTTTATTAAACATTAAAATATATATATATACGTAATACAAAACATTTCATAAAATACGAAACTAAAAAGTTATACATAACCAATAAATGTAAAAACATAAACATTTCTAATTGATTAGACAGTGTTTTTATCAAAACATTTTCCAATACTTACTTCCCATATCTGGTAACTACTCCTATCATAACATCTTTATATTTTCCCTTCCCTATCTGTTTACTCGCAGGTTTCTATCCTTTATCCAATTATACCAGATTTCCCAAACTGTAAAATATTTTGAGTCTTCCATATCTTTTAACTTTTAGGAAAATTTATCCATTTCCATGCTGTCGTAGATCTTCTGGATTATCAAGTTATCCGTTGGCATCTGATCTCCCTTCCAACATTGAGCTAATGCTATCCTTGCTGCAGTTATTATATGTAAAATTAAATATTTTATTTCTTTTGCGATTTCAGCTTTTATTGTTCCCAACAAAAAAAATTCAACCTTGAGTTCTAACTGAATGTTTGTGATTTCTCTAATCCATATTCGTATTTTTTCCCAATACTTTTTGCTCTTTGAGCAAAGCCACCAAGCGTGGAAGAAGGTACCCCTTCTTTGTTTATATTTCCAACAGAATGGGCTTAAATTTGGATACATATTGGCCAATCTCGAAGGTGTCAGATACCACCAATAGCACATTTTATATTGGTTCTCTTTATAGACCTTAACAGACCTTAATTTCCTTAATTTATGGTTTTGCTTCCAAATTATTTCCCAGTCTTCCAAATTGATATTATGTCCTACATTCCTGGCCCATGCTATCATTGGGCCCTTGACTATTTCCTCTGCCAATTCAAATAAGTAGTTGTATATTTTTGAAATTGCTTTTTCATCTGTTCCCTCTAAAAAATTATCTAATTGATTCAGCTTTATATCTATTCCATGTTCCTCTACATCTTTTTTATACCTTGTTTTAAGTTGTACATATGGCCACCAATCCATCTGTATCCCTTGGTCCCTGAGTTCTTGGTTTTTTTAAATATTCCTTTGGAATCTAAAACATATAATATTTACTCCTACTTCCAATTTCTAGTGCATTGGGGTGTATCAATGCCTCCATGATGGATACCCACCCTGGAATTTTCATATAATGTCTGTGCTTGATTTCTCGCCAGATTCTCAATAATGAGTTTTGTATTGCGTGTCTATTAAAATGTGTATACATCTTATTTCCAGGGTTGCACATGAAGGCATGCCACCCCACCTGCAAATCATGTCCTTCTAAGGTTAACATTCTTCTGTTCCTCAGATTAACCCAATCTTTAACCCACATTAAGGCTGCTGCTTTGTAATATAGTTCCCATGCAGGGAGTCCAAATCCACCTCTACATATATTATCTTGTAGTGCACTCAACTTTATCCTCGGTCTTTTTCCTGTCCACACAAATTTCATAGTCATTTTGTTTAACTGACTAAATTTTTTTTTCTAATTTTACAGGAATCGTTCGAAAAAGAAATAATAATCTTGGTAAGATGTTCATTTTAATAGTCGCAATTTTCCCTAACATTGATAACTGTATCTTCCCCCATTTGTCTAAATCTCTTTTTATAGATAACTTTATATAGTTATCCTCTTTTATCATTGAGCATCTTGCAGTAAGCCATTCCTAAATTCCTAAATACTTGATTTTTTTTTAACAATTTGTAAGCCCATTACTTCCTCTAATTCCTTTTTTGACTATCTGTTAGGTTTTTGTTATCATTTTAGTTTTATCTTTGTTAATTTTTAGGCCAGCCACTTCCCCATATTTCTCTATTTCTTTGATTAAATTTGGTCCTGATTCTATTGGTTCTTCTACAAAGAATACAACATCATCTGCAAAGGCTTGAACCTTGTATTCTTCTTGCTTAATTTTTAATCCTTTTATCTCCCAAATCGATCTAATTCTTCTCAACAGAATTTTTAATATCATGATAAAGAGCAGAGGTGAAAGTGGACATCCCTGTCTAATTCCTTTGCCTATCTTGAATAAATTTGTGATTTCTCCATTAATCATTATATGGGCATTCTGGTTCAAGTATATAGACCCTATCATTTTTTTCAAAATCTATCCCCAAATTTCATGTTCTTAACCTGTTGAATCATGAATTGCCAATTTACTTTAAGGCTCCAATTCTTCTCTACTCCTGCCCATTTCTTCTGTGGTTGTGGAAATCTTGCGCTTTATCTAGAGTGTCTATCTTAATTTTCTTCCCCCACCACAACTCTAACACTCCCTCCGGTGTTATCCATCTAAATAATATGTTGTTTTTATTAAGTCGGGCCACTAAGAAACAATATTCTCTCCATTGTTCAGGCACTCTTTTCAGGACTTGTTTCAACGTAATAATCTCTTTTCCTTTATAGGACATTGGTTGATCTCTAGTTATTTTATAAATTATGTCCCTCACTTTTTTTCACGCAAAGCGTACATGGACTTCTTTTGGCAGTCTATTTTGCCTGGCGTAATTTGTATATACTCGATAGACTTCATCCAACTCATTAATTATCTCTCTTTTATCTCTTTGGAGAACCTCTGCAACTATTTTGGCCATTATTACTGCTAAATCTTCTTTTGTCTCCACCATGTTCTGGAATTGCAGATAAAATGAGGCTCTGTCCATCCCCAACTGGATCAGTGAGTCTTCCACTTTCCTATTCCATTCTTTCATTCTGGTCCACCATATCTAATTTTTGTTCTGTTTTTTTCTTTTCTTTCCTCAATCATTTGTAGTCTTTGATCATGTTTTGTAATGCTTCCTGGATCAGGCCCACTTTCTCATCTAATTTCTGAGTATCATTTCTCACTTCTCTCTTCACTTCTTCCATTTCTGTTTTCATTTCTCCATGATTTTTAGCCATATTTTCCTGTAGCTTTGTCATCCTTTCCTGTATTGCTATTAAGGCAGTCTGCACAGTCTACATGTTAATCACGGGGTTTGGTTTATGTGTGGCAAACATTCCTTCTATTGATCTTTGTGAGGCCAGGGATGCTATCATTGCAGTTGTCATTGAAGTCTGTTTCTTCCCAGCTTTCACTGTGGTGGTCATGATACTTGTCATTTCTTGTAATATTCTATATTGTTCTCCTAACATTTTCTCTATCTTCTCCCACACCACCATTCAATGATCCCCTAATTTCTGTCTCTATCTTTATTCTACAGTGTAGTCTACAATCTTATATCTTGTACTATATTTTAATTATTCCAGAAATTTCAAAAATTAGTTAAACCATGCGGTTTTACAGGTCAATCCCAATATCAGGAACCACACTTATATTAACAGTTAACAATTCTCACACTTATATTAATTCTTATATATTCTTATATATTTCTGTCTGTTAATTATAATATATTAACTTGTTGGATATTTAATTAGTTGACTACTTATTTAACTTATACAATCAATTTCCTAATTTATTCCACTCTGACTGTCAATATAATTATATAAAATTGCAGTTCTATATTCAACTAAACCTTAAATATCAATAATAATTTTCTAAAGTAGGAAAACAGTCAATATTATAAATATTTATCTTTTTCTTAATACTCAATCAGTGAAAACAATTATATCCTTAATTTATACTACAAAAACGATCCCTAGTTCTATAAATATATATCCTTCTTTAAATTTTAATCAGTCTATAAGTATATTAACTTATTTTTATCACAAAAAGTAAACCGCTAGAAAGAGAAAGAAAAAGAAGAGAAAGAAGAGAAAAAAGAAGAAAGAAAATCAACCAATATAATTTTCAATACATAGATAAATTTAAGTACAGATGTTGTAGACAATCTCAACAATTAGTTTTAATTAAGGGTATTTTAAGATATTTTAAAAGTTCCAACCAAGTGTAAGTCTTACTGTGTTATTGAGAGCTGGGGGGGCTGAAAGAGTTAATTTCTACTTTCCACTTTCAAAATGCTGGAGCCCATCTTCAGGGAACTTCTCTCTCAACAGAACATGAGAGTGACGCCACCCTAAGAGAATTTATAGCAGCAGTAGACTCTATATTCAACAGATCAGAGATACAAGAGCCAGAAAAACATGCCATTGGACAACAAGTATTGGCAATGTTGATCGCACACAAACCAAACAATATGCTCAGTCCAATGGAGCGACACACCTTGAAAGACTTGAAAAAAAAAACACATTCTGGTTAGAGAGAAGTTCCCTGAGGATGGGCTGTAGCACAGGTCTGAAACTTGGAAGATTAAACCTCTTGTCCTGGCAATTGACCCTGATTGAATCCTCCGACATTATCATGGGATACGTATATTTGCCTTCATTAATGGGAAAACATGAAGCCAATTTTGAGCCAGTTTCCATCTGCCTATGAAACATCTGGTTCTGACATTATTCCAGCCTTTTGCCCATTCTGCTCATTGTAGCGGTTATCTGTTTTTAATGTTGTATGCTGCCATGAGCTGTTTTTTAATTGGGAAGCCTTACAAATGAAATAATTCCTCAAAGGAAAAGAAGGAGAAAGAAATGTCCATGATAGTCAAACCCTTGAATAATCTGCAATTCTGTTGAAGCTGAAGCATTGTTAGAAAGTCTATTCTATTCTATAGAAATGGTAGCAGAGGATGATTGTATAGCCACACAGATTGATACAGTGGTTATGTAGTCATATAGACAGGGGTGGGATTCAAATTTCTTAACAACCAGTTATTTGGGTGTGGCCTAATTTGTGGATGTGGCTTAGTGGTCCTGTGAATGGATGGGAATGGCTTGTATGTAAATATTATAAATATTTATGTAAATATTGAATTTTATATTAAAAAAGAGCAACTTTTACCCAAAACCAGGCAAAGCAGGTAGGCAGATTGAGTTGCTCACAGAATTACAGATTCACTTAGAGATCTATCTATGTGCAGTCAGCTATCTGAGTCTGTCACATAAAATTTGCTTGCAAACAAACTCAAAAAATTAATTCACAATACACCATATATGTAAATATTGATTTATTTAAAAAAAGAGCAACTTTTACCCAAAATCAGGCAAAGCAGACAGGCAGATTGAGTTGCTCACAGACTCACAGATTCACCTAGAGATCTATCTATCTGCAATCGGCTACCTGAGTCTGCACTGAAAAGCTTCAGTCCTAAGGAGGGTTTGGCTCTGCTTTTAGATCAGCTAGAAAGCAAGAAATCCAAGGATTTTCTGCTTTCTACCTAATCTAAATCTCCTGGCAGAGCAGAAGGTCAGAAAAAATAGAAACTTACCAAACCAGGCAAGTTAGATGGCTCCCATGCCAGGTAAGGAGTGAGTGGGCAGGGAGGGGTGGAGCCAGCCAGTGGAATGATTTGCCAGTTTTATTATGTGTGCAGCATTTGCAGGAAATCATCAGCTGTGCCTCCTGGACAGCTGACAAGTGCTGAACTTTGAAAATCCTCATTTCCTGTTTTTTCAACCTCAGCTGTGCCGTGCAAAGCAGCTGAGGAGGGAAAAGCAGGGAATAAAGGACATCCTAGACCCCGGGCAGGCAGCTGTGCCAAACATCAAACCGGTTCAGTGTCAGCTGCTCTTTGCAGCTACAGGTTCTATAGAACAAAGCCGAACCGGTAGCATCCCACCCCTGCATAAGAGATCAAATAAAGTATACAGCGTATAATCACAATGGGCCTTGCTGCTTAATGGTTTCAACTGTCACAACTGTTGCAGGAAACTCCCCTTAAAGCTCAGGAGAATGTACTAAAAAAGAATTAGACATTATTCTGAGAGGAATGTTGAATAATGTTCCTAATATGACAGACCCCTCAAAAACCTCACAGACTTCTATTTCTGATGCATTTAAATTCTGCTAGGAACCTTTTTGAGGGTCCAATATTTAAGGATGAGCAATAGTTGAAATTATGAAGGTTATGAAATCAAGATTATGAAACAAAACAAGATTATGAACAAAATGAGGGCGACTGATTCTAATGTTTTCATTGGAGGTAGGTTTTCCTTCATTCTAACTGATCTATTTTGAAGAGTTAACGGGAATCTTCATGAGTTTACCTTCTCAAAATAGCAGAACCCACCCCCTTTACTTTTCAGCAGTTATGCCACTGAATATTGGGGATGCCCAAGAGAAAGTGCTTATTTAATTTGCAACATCCTTAGAGCTCTTTTTCTTCTTTGTCTTTCACAGTTTTGTTTTGGATTTCGAGATCTTTATCGCTGGCTTTCGACAGCTGCCCACAGCACTCTTTGCCTGTCTCTGCATGTTCCTCTACACCTTATTTGTGCCCTACCAGGCCCTGCAAATATGGTCAGGCTGCTTCAAGATGACCAGGTTCCCCAATCTCTTGACGGTGACCTTGGTGGTGATGCTGCTACTCTGCCACGCTGCAGTGCTGGGCTTCTTCCCCATCTATATTGTTGTCTACTGTAATTTGGGAATTGGCTCCCGAAAAATTGTCCTCTATGAGCAGGTATGGCACAAAGAAAGTGGGTACAGAGGAAAAGAGTTCTTAAACAGAAATGGGGGTTGCAAATGTTGAAGTTTGAAGTGAGGCTGGATTTGTGAAGGAATTCCGGTTCTCCCATGGCATCTCAGCGTGGAAAGTATAGATAGCAGCAAGCGCTAGGAAGCCCCACTGTAGCATAAAAGTATACTTCCATACACAGGCCATTCATTTCCCATTGCACAGAGAATACATGCCAACCTCACTCCAGGTTTAAGGGCAGCTTTCTCCTATCTGGTGTCCTCTGAATGGTCTGGAAAACCCCAAATAGAGTCATTAAGGGCAGGCCAGGTTAAAGACATATACTTCAGTACACATTGCCCTGAACAAGATATACAGTACGCTTTTTAAAATCTTAGCAGCCATCGTCATGTATATGTCATATATAAATGCTTACCGTGGCACTTGCCATGGCCTCAATTATATGTTCTTCTTGCAAGCTGGAAGACAAGAAGATTTCATACAAGCAAGAGGTTGAAAAGAAAAATCATCAGTTAGCCAAATAAGTATGCAGGGTCACTTCTGTCTGAGAAGTCTAGACAGACAGTATCTGGAGCACCATGGGTTCCACCATGGGGAGCATTGGAGACTTCTTGGATCACCCACCCTGCTTAACTAATGGCTGTAATTCCTTTCTTTGAATATCTACAAGGGTGGTACCAAATGACATGCCCCTGGTGGAGACTGACTCTGAGGGAGAGGAGGAACAGCCAACAGGGAGTGGAAGTGTGGCTCCAGAGTTTGTGAAGGAGGTTGGGGAAGGGCAGAGGCAGGTTGAACAGTCAAAGGCAGACCCAGACCAATCCCCTATCCATCCTAGGGCACGCAGGGAGGAGAGGTTCAGGGGAAAATGTGGTCTACTCAGGAGGAGAGGGCCATGCTAGTAAATGCTGAAGACAAAGAGTGGATTTTCCTGGATGTGATTTATCTTGGTTGGCGTTCTTCCAACAGATTGTACCTGGTTATCTTCTTGACATTTGTTATTAATTATCCTGGTCTGTCATGGAGCTTTCTTCAGTGCGGTTTGTTTTTGCTTTTTGCTTCATTATCTGCTCTTTGATTTTGAACTGTATTTCTTTCATTTGGAATGTTATTTTGAAAATACTTTAATCTTCAACTGTGAACAACTGAACAGTGACGCCAAGTTGAAGGCATTAAAGGACCTTTATTTATGTTTTTGTTTTTGTTATATTTGTGGTACACTCCAGGTCATCACACCAAAGGCCAGGTAGGTGGCATAGCAGAATACTGAAGTCCTCTGCAAGAATATCTACAACATGACTCAACCTCACACTGTTTCCTTGCTCATTTCCCTCTCTGGCATAGATCCGGTTCCTGATGAAAAGCTATTCATTTCTGAGAGAATCGATGCCTCCTCTTCTCCATGCCAGGGACCAAGTTGGTGAGTTTGACTTGGAGGAACTTAATGGTGATTACGATGGCTGTAAGTTGCCCACATAGTCTCCAAACTGATTTTCCACCAGCATCCTAGTTGTAGCATAAGGTAGTCATCCAACCACTGGCATGCTAATTACTATTACACCAGTGGTGGTATTCAGCCAGTTCGCAATGGATCGGGTGAACCAGTAGCAAGAATTTGGAGTGGGTCGCCAAACCGGTAGTAAGTTCTGGCTGGCCATGCCCCCCACTCAGTTGCCCTCCCGCCCGAAGCTCGCTCACTCTGCCCGCCTGCCTGACATTCACCTAAGGTATTTCTTTCTCCCCCCCCCAATAATCAGCTGTAGATAAGATCAGCTGTGCCGGGATTCCCCTTGCTGAGGCTCGCCCCCCCCCCCATTTTTTCTTTTCCAAAGCCCCAGATGAGTCTTAGGGGAGAAAAAACGCTCCCCCAGAGGCTTCTCTGTGGCTAAGAAGTTCCCCAAAATGGGTGGGGGCTGCAAGAAAAAAGCCACACCCACCAGTCACATGGCCACGCCCACCAAGCCATGCCCACAGAACTGGTAGTAAAAAGTTTTTGAATCCCACCACTGTATTACAGACTTTCTCAACCTATGGAACTATTGGTTTACACTTTCCATTTGCCTGTTAGTGATTGCATAGATGTGGTAAGGAGAATTGTAAGTATAGCAAAATACTAAGAAAAGGGATATGGATGCAAAGCAAAGGAAACCTCTTGCCTCGGTCAAGTACATTTCAGCAAATCCATCACCAAATCACAATTTCTCCTTGTGGTTACAATGCAGTATTGCAGGCTAATTGTGCCAAATGTTAGAAGTTCACTTCTCACTGGCTCAAGACTGACTCAGCTTTCCATCCTGCTGAGGTCGGTAAAATGAGGACCCAGATTGTTGGGGACAATATGCTGACTCTGTAAACCGTTTAGAGGGGGCTGTAAAGCATTATGAAGTGGTATATAAGTCTAAGTACTGTTGCTACTGCTATCATCACATACACATGAAGCTCTGTGTTTTTCCTGCTGAAATGGTATGCAGAGAGAAGATGCCTACACTTGAGCATCATGTGTGTCCAGGGCAACTATTTCTTCAGCATACAAACTGATGTTTCTCTATTTGACCCTATCTACCTTCAACCGTTCCTTTGCTTTTTTTCCCCCCATTCCAGGGAAGATAAGCCCTCCTGAATTCTCAACCTACTTATATTTTCTCTTCTGCCCTACTTTGATCTACAGAAAGAGCTATCCAAGGTAACTCCTTGCATATCGTCCTTGTCTTTTGGGGCTCCCTGGTTTCTCAGCTCTATGAGAAAAATAATAGGAAAAATGGGCTTCAGGAGCTACGACCCATGCCCCCCCCCCGAACAATGTTGTAACCATTGTATTTCCCAAGAAAAGAGAACTGCTCTCATCATATCTCAACCCTATCCCTACTTCTTTCCTTATAGAGATCTATACATCCGCTGGAGTTACATCATCCAAAAACTGGTTGAGGTGAGAGAAACACATTAAGTTTCCATTGGCTGGTTGGTTTTATCACGGCGCTCTGGATTAGAAATGGGCTTGGGGACTGTTGGATTTTCCCATTCTCTCACATTTAAATATCTTAAATCTGTGTGTTTTGTTCTTGTTTTAACAGCAATATTTGAAGCCATCTGTATTGCTGATTGGTTATCTTCATAAACAACAATAGAATCTGTTACATCAATTCTGATGTCAATTAGTAATTGCTTATACAAAACTAAATCTGTACATAGTAAAGATAAGCATGAGCATTCAGCCTCCATTGTTGACAAACTTAGATGTTTCTGTCTAATAGACCCCCATCCAATCAATGCCTTTCCCAAAAATACTACAGTACCCGATGTAGATTTTTGTGTATTTATGTCTGTAGCAAAACTTGCATCAGCATATGCAGTTAAACTCAGTTCATCTTTAGGCTCCAAATACAATGCATAGTGCATTGTTTGTTTCAGATAGCTTAACACACGTTTAGCAGAGTGCCAGTGCCTTTCAGTTGGCTCAGTGTTAAAATCTCACTAATTGATTAACACTGTATGCAATATCTGGTCTCAACCAATTACTGAGATAAGATAAACTACCAATCAAAGACTGATAAATGTTCTTATCAAAAATAGGACTTTGAACATCACTATGGCTAAACTCCTGGCTCATTGGTGTTTTAGCCAGCTTACAAAGTTCCATTTTAAAACTTTTTAGTAATTGGTTAATTTTATCTGCCTGTGAGATCTTGTATCCTCCCCTAGTTCTATCTATCTTTAAACGAAGATATTATTTGATTTCTCCTAACTGTTTTATCTTAAATTTCCTCTCTAAAAGTGAGATTATTTTAGTAGCTTCTTGTTCAGTTTTGGTGATTAATGCTATGTCATCAGTAAATAATAACAATAATGAAATTACATCATTACTTTCTCTTTTGAACAAACACAGATCAGCCATGCCAGCCACAAAACCTATCTTAGTTAATTCTTTTTTTTTTGAAAACAGTTTTATTGGTTTTTTTAACAAACAAACAAAAACAGACAAAACATAAAAGCATCAGCTCTCTTCCATACTTATATACAAACAGTGTGTCGGTTGGTTCATCAGTTTTGTGCATCCATTTCGTAGTCTCAATTACGATTATATTACATAATAGCTCTTATTTTCAATCCTAACTTATATATATTCATATCATTATTAAAAAAAATCATTTGACTATACTTTTATTCATTCATACTTTATGAGATAACTATAATTTAAGTAATTTATTCTATAACCAATCATATAATCATACCAATTCTATCCTAAAAAGAAAATACTTTATAGATATAGTATCTAATAACAAAAGAAAAAGAAAAAACAAGTATATTCCTTATTATCTAAAATTCTAGGTATTCTATTATCATATTTCATCATCTAACCATTGATAGAAAAGGTCCCAAATTTTATAAAATTGTTTGTCTTCTTGCTCTCTAATTTCAAATGTCAATCTACTCATCTCAGCACATTCCAATATTTTCTTAATAATTTCTTCCTGCGATGGAATTTTCTCATTTTTCCAGTTTTTAGCAAATACAATTCTAGCCGCAGTTAATACATTTACAATCAAATATTTCAGATCTTTACTATATACATCTGGTAGAATTCCCAATAAAAAGAACTCCGGTTTCAAATCTATGTTTCTTTGTCATTTTTTCCAGCCACATGTGGATTTTAGTCCAGTATTTTCTAGCGTCCTCACAAGTCCACCACATATGGTAATATGAGCCAGGTATCTGATGACATTTCCAACATTTTTCAGGTTTATTCTTAAACATTCTTGCTATCCTTGTCGGAGGAAAATGCCACCTGTAAAACATCTTATACAAGTTTTCTTTGTAAGCTGTAGACATTGTCATTTTATAATTTTGCAACCATAATTTCTGCCATTTCTCTAAATCAATCCCATATCCAAAATTCCTCCCCCAAGCAATCATAGTTTCTTTAACTTGTTCTTCCTCTAGCTTAATTTCCAATAAATAACCATATAATTTTTTAATCACCTTTTCATCAGTACCCTTCAAAATCTTATCTAAATCAGTCTGTTTATCATAAAATCCCTCTGTTTTGGAATCCTCATCATACCTTGAGTGTATTTGCACATATGAAAACCAATTCATCTTTATACCTTGTTCCTCTAGATTTTGTATTGATTTAAGTTCACCCTTTTCATCTAATAATTCCCCATATCTAACTGTTTGTTCCTTCTTGTAAATTATAGGATAAGAAAATGCTTCTATCGTCGATAACCAAACTGGAATTTTCAAATAATATTGGTTTTTTATCTTCTCCCAATTTAACCACAAAGACTCCCGTATACAATGTCTTCGAAAATAGCCCTGTGTCTTAGTTCCCTTGTACCATAGAAAAGCATGCCAACCCAACAACAGATCATGACCTTCTAGTGTCAACAATCTAGTCTTCCTTAATGTTATCCATTCCTTAACCCACATCAAATTTGCAGCTTGGTAGTACAGCTCCCAATTAGGCAGGCCAAAACCTCCTCTAGTTCTAGCATCTTGCAAGAGTTTTAGCTTTATCCTCGCTTTCTTACCTTGCCATATATATTTCAACACAATTTTATTTAAATCTTCAAAATAGTCTTTCCCGAGCCTAATTGGTATTGTTTGAAACAAAAATAAGATTCTGGGTAAAATATTCATCTTAATTGTTGAAATCCTCCCTATTAATGACAGTTGTAGATTTTCCCATTTCTTCAAGTCTAAAGCTATCTGTTGTTTAAGTTTAATATAATTGTTCTCTTTTAATGTACTACATCTTGATGTCAAATGTATCCCCAAATACTTAACCTTATTCGTAACTTGAATTTTCAACAAATCTGCCAATTCTTCTCTTTGTCTTAATAGCATATTCTTTGACAAAATCTTTGTTTTATCTTTATTTATTTTCAAACCAGCCACTTCACCATATGTCTCTATCTTTTCCAATAGCTTCGCAGCCGTTTCTACAGGGTCTTCCAAAATAAAAACTAAGTCATCCGTGAAGGCTTGTAATTTAAATTCTTCCTTTTTAATTTTCATTCCTTTTATAGTTTTGTCTTCTCTAATGTTTCTATTCAACACTTCCAGGGTCAATACAAATAACAAAGGAGAAAGGGGACATCCTTGTCTTGTGCCTTTTCTTATATTAATAGTCTGTAAATTCTCCCTCCATCATTACCTTAGCTGTTTGTTCATGGTAAATTGCTTCTATTGCCTGAATAAATCTTCTAGCAAAACCCATCTGTTCCAATAAAAGTAACATAAATCTCCAATTCACATTGTCAAATGCCTTTTGGGCGTCTAAGAATATCAGAGCCATTTGCTTTTCAGGATGCGCCTCATAATATTCCAAAGTGTCCAGAATTACTCTCATATTATCTCTAATTTGCCTCTTTGGCAAAAATCCATTTTGGTCTGGATGAATAAAATTATTCAAATATTTTTTAAGTCTTTCTGCTAATATTGAAGCAAAGATTTTATAGTCTGCATTTAATAAAGAAATCAGTCTATAATTCTTAATTTGGAGTGGATCAGCCTCCTCTTTTGGAATAAGTGTAACATAGGCCTCTGACCATGTTTTAGGTATCATCTTCTTTGACATAGCTTCATTCATAACTTCTAACAGTGGAATACTCAGTGACTCTTGAAATGTTTTATAATATTCTGCAGGGAACCCATCTGGACCTGGTGCTTTCCCATTATTTTGTTTCTTGAGTGCTTGACTTAATTCCATCATTGTTATATTACTTTCTAAAATTTCTTCAGTCTCTTTGGATATCTTAGGTAAATTTGCATTCTGCAAGTACTGTTTAACTTTCTCCTCATCAATATCTTCTTTCTTATATAAATGTCCATAAAAATCTCGAATAATTTCTTTTTTCTCTTTGCTGCCATAACAAATTTGACCTTGGTCATCTATTAGCTGCAATATTTTCCTCGACTCTTTCTCCTTTCTCAGCTTATATGCTAGCCATCTACCTGGCTTATTTGCATTTTCAAAATAATTCTGTTTAGCATTCCTAATTTTCTGTGCCAGTTCTTCTTTCTCTATTAAGTCCATTTTATGTTTAGTTATGTCCAGTTTCAGTTTAATGTCTTTTTTCTATGGCATTTTCTGTAATTCTTTTTCAAGTCTTTTATACTCATCCTCCAAGGCTTTAATGGCTTGCCTTTTCCTAATATTCTTTTTTCTTGTGTAGTCTATTATCAAACCTCTAGCATATGCCTTCACTGTATCCCAAACATTCTGTATTGAAGTATCTTCTTTTCTATTTTCTTTAAAAAAAAAAAGGCCAGTTCTTTCTCCATCCATTGTATAAATTCTTTCTCCTTTAGAATAGTATTATTTAACATCCATCTCGATCTTTTTTTTTGTCCCTTCCATTTAATTGTCAATGGATTATGATCAGCCCAAGTACTTGTTTCAATGTTTACTTCTTGAACGCTAGATATTAATTCTGTTGAAATCCAAATCATATCTAATCTGGACCATGATAAGTGTCTATTTGAATAGAAAGTATATTGCTTAAGTTTAGCATTTCTTTCTCTCCATATATCTTTTAAAATTAGTTCATCTGTCATTTTAAAAAAGGATTTAGGAAGAATTTTTCTATTGTACTTTGCTGTTGTTGCGATATAGTCCAGTTTATTGTCCATGATTCCATTAAAATCTCCCATCATAATTATATTAGCATAGTCCAGTCCGGCCATTTTCATATGTAATTTTTTATAGAATTCTTCCTGTTTATCATTCGGAGCATAAATTGCAGTCAAAAGTATCTTTCTATTGTTGTCCGTTATTTCCACCATTAATATTCTCCCATCTTCATCAGCGTAAATCAATTTTGCTGGGGTGGCCTCTTTGATATATAAAACCACTCCTCTTTTCTTACATTGAGTCAAAGAAGTAAACAATTTCCCTAATTTTGGTTGTACTAACAATTGTTCATGTTGCTTTTTAATGTGTACTTCTTGTAAACAAATTATATCAAATTTTATTTTCCCTAATTTATGAAAAATCTTCCTTCTCTTAGCAGCTGAATTCAGTCCATTTATATTCATTGTAATCAGTTTTTTCTCTTCCATGGTTATATTTTATATTTAGGTTTAGCCGCTCTCGTAGATCTTAGTTCCCGCTGATCTTTAATATCCACCTGTCCACCTACTGTGCCTTCTTCTTTTCCAATCTCCATTTGTTCCTCTTGGAATTGAATTAATGAAATCTCTTTTTCTGCCTCTTCTTCTCTCCTTCCAAAAAATTCTGCGTAAAAAAGTTCTGCTTTCTCAATTGAATCAATTCTGTGTCTCTGTTCTTGCCATGTAAACATCAATCCTTCTGGGGTCAACCATCTGTAATTCACCTCCTTTTTCAATAACATTTTGGTCAGAAATCGATATTCTCTTCTCATCTCTCTCACTCTTCTGGGTATTTGTTTTAAGACCAAGATTTCTTTGCCTTTATATTTCAACGTCTTCTCTCTTGCCGCTTGTAAAATTTGTGTCTTGATAGATTTTTTAGTAAATCTAATATGGACTTCTCTGGGTAAATTATTTCTCATCGCATAACTTGTAAAGACTCGATATATCTCATCTACTCCATCCATCATCTTTTCCTCTGTTATTTCCAAAGCGTCCGCCAAGATTTCTATCATTATCGCAGCCAAATCTTGCCCTTTTTCTTCCTCTATATTTTGAAATCTAAGATAAAATTCTGACCTCTCCAACTCCCACTTCAGCATCCCACTTTTTTCTTGTTCAACCACTGTTAGTCTGCTATCAATATTTCCAATCTTCTCTCTTCGTTTACCCTCTTCTTCAACTTTTTGGAGTCTCTCATCATACTTCGCCATCATCTGTTGAATATTTTCCACTTTTTCCTCAGTCCTCCCTGTTCTTTGTTCAATGGTGTCTGTTTTTATCTTAAGGTCTTGAATTCCTTGCATAATCATCTGTAAGGTTACTTTTTCTTGTTCTTTTTCTTTGTCTTGCTTTAACATTACCTGAATTGAACGTTGTCCAGATGGTGGGGAGGCAGAAGTAGACGCAGAGGCACCCGAAGGTATAAGTTTCCTACTCATTTTAGATGGTTCAAAATCTTCAAGTTCTTTCAAATGTTAATCCAATTAGGAAAATAGCCAATTATAATCCAAAATGAAAAAGTCCAATAATAAAAAACCCAATAATAAAGGAGAAAGAAGAGAAAAGAGAAAAAAAATTCTTCAGGTTCTTCCTGACCCTAGTCCAATTATAAAATAATCCACAATAAAAAATAAAAATAATAATAAAAAAGACCCAATAATAATAATAATAAACAAGACCAAAGCCAAAAAGAAAAAAAATAGAATAAATTTCTTCAGGTTCCACACCTTAATCCAGCCAAAAAAATCTCAGTTGAAAAAAAAAGGAGACCAAAATAATCCAAAAGCATAGATAAAAAAAAACAAAAATCTCAATGGAAAAAGAAAAAAGATCAAAATAAAATAAAAATGAAAAATTCTAAGGCTTCCCCTTGAAAATAAGTAAAAATTAAAAATAAAGACCTTACTGGAATAAAAATATACAATAATGCTAGTAGGGAGGGTAGCGGAACTAAAAAAAGGATTAGAAAGAGAAAATAGAAACAACACACTGCACTCTGCTTAGTTGTCCAAGGCTCTTATTATGACTCCCTTCCCTTTCCCACAAGCTTCAAAGCCAAGCCATAAATATTTAATTGTTGACAGAAATCCAGAGGAGCACCTGTAATAATATTCTACTGCGCTCTTCCCTCTATCTTATCAAGAAATGTCCTTGAGAAGGAGTCTTTCACATCTCTCTCCACTTCAAGTAGAATATTTCCAAGCCTCTAGTTGGCAGTGTTACAAAGTTTCTTAGTTCTCACTTTCCCCCCTCCTCTCAAAACAGCATAATTAAAATTTTAAAAAAACGCAAGAAGTATATACATATATATATACAAAGAAAAAAAAATAACCAAAGGGAGCCTCTAGCCTAAGGAAAAAAAAAAAAGAAATCCAAAGGGAGAATAGAAAATATATATATAAAAAAGAACAGTCCGGTTATCCAGTAAATAATAATGAAGTCCAGTAGCGAAAAAGAAAAAAAAAAAGCCTCGCTTTGACGTCTCTCTTAAAAAAACGCCGCTTGATCAGTTTTGTCAAAAATCACACAGATTTCTTCTAGCAATCAAAGTGTCCTTTCAAACCTCAAAAAATTAGAAAAAAAAAGTTTCTCACCCAGCCAACACACTTTCTCTTTCAGCCTCTTCCTTTCTGGAGCTGCCCCGACTTCAGCAGCTTGGGGGCTGCCTCTCTGCTGCCAGCAAAAGGAACTTCTCCCGGGTCATCCAGGGACTTTGTGGTGTCCCTGGAGTCCACAGGGTATACCCTTCACAATAGCCATCCCTACGGGATGGTTTAGGTCCGTTTGGACGGGCCAGAAGCGAAGATATCGGCTGCAATCGAAGAGCTCGATTGCAAGCCGTATCGTCACGGCGCCAGCTCCTCCCCTCTCCCTTAATTCTTTAACTATACATTGGTTCCACTCATATCCTGATTGCTTTAAGCCATAAAGACTCTTTTTCAATCTCCAGCAATCATTATTATCAGTATTGTCATTTTTGAGACCTAAAGGTTTCTTTAAATATATAGTATGTTGCAATGGTACATGCAGATATGCCGTCTCTACATCCAAATGATTTACAATATATTTCTCTTTAGCTGCCCACACTAATGCTGCCCTTAATGTAGTAGCCTTCAGACTAGGTGCAAACACCTCATCATAATTTGCAGTCTGATTGAACCCTTGTGCTACTAACCTGGCTTTATGGGTAACAGTCCCATCTACACCTGTCTTAAGCTTATATATCCATTTACATCCTATGGCATGTTTACCTGGTGGTAACTTAACATTTTCATATACCTCCAGTTTTTTTAATGATTCCAGTTCCTTATCCATTGCTTTCTGCCAAGCAGCCTGATCCTTAGCAGGATACAGTTTTAGTTCACTATAATTACTTGGAACTGTATTCGCTTGGCATACAACCTGCCATACAACCTGCCAAGCCTGATATCCTGATATCTATCAGGTGGTCATGTTACTCGGGTTGAACATCTTGGTAATACAGGGCTTACTGGTGGACTTTCCTGTGCCACCTGCTCCTTCTACTTCTTCCTGTGCCTGTTCTCCTTCTTCTTCCTGTTCTTCCTCTTTAATGGCTATTCATGGTTTACTGATTTTATCTTTAGGGACTATTTGGGTGTCAATAATAACATCATTGCTGGATTCCTATTCCAGTTTATCCCACCCAATGTGCTCGAGAAATTTTGCACTAGCACTACAATAAACATGAGTTGTGCCTTGATCCCAGAATCTAAATGATCTATGGTTGGCCTCATAATCCACAAAAAATAACTTCTTAGCTCTATGTTGCTGTTTCAGTCTTACTTGTGAGGGAATATGCACCCATGCTGGAGCTCCAAATGTGGGTAGGTAATTTAAATTTGGTTTTCTGCCATGCCAACAAGTGAATGGCAATTCTCCAGGTGTTGTGTTAACTACATTGTTTAAAACATGATTGCTACACATTATGGCCTCACCCCACAGTGTTTCAGGCAAACCTGAATCAGATAACATAGTGCAAGCCATGGCTTGTAATGTTTGCCCTCTTCGTTCTACAAACGAGTTATGTTGTGGTCTGTAAGGTGCAGAATGTTTATGCTCAACACCAGCCAATTTCAACAGAGTTTGGAATCTTTTGTTAACAAACTCAGTCCCGTTATCAGTAACTAAAGTAATTACTTTACTTTTTATTTTTCTCTCTGCAAACCTAAGCCAATTAAATAAATGTTGGAATGTTTCTGTTTTGTTTTTCATAAGATAGCAGAAACAGTATCATGAGTAATGGTCCATTATACTCAAAATATAGCAGGCACCTCCTAAACTTGGTTTCTTAGGACCAATTATGTCAGCAAAAACAACCTCTAAAGGTTCTTTGGTCTTAAACCCATTAAGTCTGTTTGCTGGAGTAACCTTACTCTTCTCTTGGCTATAAGCATTACAGTTTAAATACTTGCTACAGGGTTTCAATTTTACCCCCTCTGACAATTCAACAGTTGTTTGAGCATTTTGAAATTGAAGTGCCTAGATGTCTATGTAGTAAATGTATACATTCATCATGTTGCTTAACATTGTTATAAACGGAGTTAGCCATCTTCAATTGGTCATCATGTATTACATATAAATCATTCTCTAAATTAGCAGTAACCCTTTTACCCTCTTTCTCTATTATACAGTTATCTCCCCTAAAGGTTACTACATAACCAATATTAACTAAAGCCCTTACTGATAACAAATTAAATTTCAGTTTAGGTACATGTAACACAATTAAATGTTCATTTATACAAGAACAATATGCAGTACCTTCACCCGATGCGTTAATCTTCCATCCATTTGCCAATGATATATGTTGTGGACATCGTTACAAACCTTTCCTTATCTTTAGTTTTTTTTGCGATGCTCCACTATCAACAACCCATAAATCATGGTTTACAGTTGAATTGCTAGACATAGCTAAACTAATATTCTTCTTGGCCTTCTGGTGTTTACCAGTATTCTGTTGTTTTCCCTTCTTACAGAATCTAGCTATATGTCCTCTAGCCCCACAAGAAAAACATTTCCTAACAGTATAGGCAGTTGAAGACAAATTGTCTTCTTGTGGTTGTTCCTTCCTCAGTTGGTCCCTATCCAGCCGTCTTCTTGCTTCTTCTAACAATCTTCCAGTTATGTCAGTCAATGTCAGTTCATTTCTGGTCAGGACTTCCAGTGAAGATACATAATCATCATAACTTTCATCCAACAACGAAAGAATGATGTAAACTTGATGCAGCTCTGAAAATATCAGTTCCTTTTCATGTAGCTCTTGAAAAGTTCTTTTCATGAAGTTTAAATGAGCTAACATATCTCCACCTTTCAGAAGACGTGCTCTGAACAGTTTACATGTAAGATGTATGTGTGCACCTACACTGTCATGAACATAAATCCTCTTCAAATTCTCCCAACACCTAGCAGCAGACTCTTCTCCACGAATATGGACTAGCTGCTGGTCACTCAGTGTCAGTCCAATTATACAAAGAGCTTGTTTGTTGTTCTGTTTAAAGTCAGCAAGGTTTTGGCATCATCCTCATTATTTGGATCCCAAGCATTTACATCCAGTGGGCCTTGAACTACATTCCATAAACCTTCTTTACGCAGAAGTATACTGCACTTCATAGACCAGAAAACATAGTTTGTTCCATCCAACCGGGTTATCAGTGATAGACTTGTGCCATCTTTACCAGGATAGTAACCCACAATTAAACAGTAAACAGCTGCCTGTATACAGTACTGTGTATTCACACTAACTCTCAGTTATCTGGGCTTGGTATGGCCTGGGCCCATAACCAGTGTTGCAGTAATTCCCCATTAGGAGAATGAGCACATTACAGGGAGACGTATTTGAGAGAAGTGTTTGAATAATACACACACAGCACATAGATACACTGTACAGTAAATGTAGGTTTTTATTTCCAGAAACGTTTAAGCAAAGTTCAAAATAAGCAGTCCAAAGTCATTCACAGGTAAGATCAGTCAGTTTTCAGTCCAGGGATAATCCAAATAACAAATCCAGTGTCAAAAACAGTTCAGTATCAGACTTATATCAAATCCAAGAATAACAGTCAATACAGGAACAGCCATATTCTCCAACAGAAGGAAAGAGACTCACTGAGACTTCTTCTGAAATGAAAACTAAGACAACCCAGGTTTCTGGCTCCATCTTATGGCTGTTTGAGAAACCACACCCAATTACACTTTTGCATTTTCTTAAAGATACAGTATTAAAATGTCTATCCTGGTTTATATATTTCCAACCCAAATAGCTGTTAGGTGACTTATATTCCTAACACATATTTTCAAATATCTCCCATAGGAAAATAAAAGGAAAAGGGGGTTTGAAAGAGAGCAGAGCTGATGGAAGTGAGTAGTGCAGAAATCTGTGACAGATTGACTAAAACTAAACCAAAGAAGGGCTGGTATTGGAGGACAGCATTTGGGCATTGTACTGTAGGATATTAAAATGGCAGCCAAATCCAGCTTCTGAGATTGTAGACCAGAAGAAGGTTTTTCTTAGTCATAGCCGAGAGCTGGCAACTGGTATGCCTTGCGAGAACACTGAGATGCTAATAGATCACTAAGGTCATGTTTTTTTCTCTCTGTCCCACAGTTCCTGGCGTGTATATACTTTGTGAATTTCCTTATGAAATACTATTTCATCCCTAACTTCAGCAACATGCATAAACAACCCTTCACCATCAAAATCCAGCTGCTCTCCATCTTTGATTCAGCAATGCCCAGTATGTGGAAACAAGTATGATTTCATTCCTGTAATGGGATTAAGTGGTAATGCTATGGAACTGGGGTGTTGACCTCATCCAGTAGAAGAAACAGGAGAGCCTCAAACACAATCAGGCTGATTTAGCAGATTTTAGAGAAAGTGAAGAGAGACATACTGTGGGTAGTTCTCAAGATACAACCATTTGAAGTTAAAGAAGCACTGAAAAAAGTGACTTATGACCATTTTCCCCATGTATGATCAGTACAGCATTCCCATGGTCACATGATCAAAGTACATGCCATAAATACTGGCATGTATTTATGATAGTTGCAGTTTCCCGGGGTCATGTGATCACCTTTTCAAATCTTCTGACCACCAAAATCAAGGGGGTTAAATAATAAAATAAAAACTGGCTGAAAAAGTTGTAAAATGGGGGGAATCACTTAACAACTGTCTCCCTGAGCAACAGAAATTCTGGGCTCAATTGTGGTCATACATCCAAGACTATCTCTACCAGCTAGCTGGTACATAACAATCCAGAGTCATTTTAACAAGATGGGCAGCATATAAATTTAACCAATAGTTAACTCATCCCACAACCCAAGATAAACATGATTTTGGCCTATATGTAACTGAAAATCATGATGTAGGTCTGTGAAATAGATCAAGTCAAGGAAAGAAGTCTTTCTGAATTCATTGTTGACTGATTCTGCTTTCTGCAAAAGTGCTTTCGCAACCTGAAGATGCTTACACTTTTCTTCTGCTTTTGCCTCAATTATTCTCCAAGTGCCATGCTCTATATGCTCCTTTGAACATTGTCCTGTTCAAATTGTCAAAATCCATCATCCTTCCTTGTAGCACAACTTGAACAGCATTGACATAACCACTATCAGTCAGTTGCAAAAAGCCAGCTTTGCTTGGAGCAACTGATATCCTGCAACAATACCTTTAACAGTTCAAACACTAACATCTGCCTATCCCACGTCCCTTGGAAGGACTCAATAGGTGGACAATAAGGCCGTATCCAGTAAAATAATCTGGTTAACTGTGATCGACAATAATAATAATGGTGGACTCACACATCAATTTGCAGGTGTCTAATTCTTAGACAATGTAGGCTACAGCCTTAGTTAAAAACAGGTTGCTAAGATATTTAAAATTTAATAGCTGGAAAAGTGAAGGGTTGGACAATGAGTAAGAACACACAGTTATAGCTAAATGATTGAAGAGAGCTGGCCACTGCATGAGGGAATCTGAGTTGTAATCGGTTGCTGTGAGAGTAAAGGGGGAGTTTCCTTGTGTCCCTCCTTTTTCCTCTGAGTGCCCTGTGTGCTGTCTCCAATTTAGCTCATTGTGCTTTTGCTGGTTGATTTATCTGACAATGCTCCTGTTTGCCTATCTAACTCACTGTAAATATACTTATTTATATAAAACTGGTACATATCAGCATCTCTGACTCCTTTTGGATACCAGCTGCACAATTCCCTGACAAAATAACATAGGCAAGGCCATTTTGTTCTTCTTCCACTCGGAAACTTTAATTTATCATCCAAAATGCTTCTTCAGTACATTTTCAGAACTGAAGAAGCTTCTTGGATGAGAAGTGAAACATTTTCAAGGAAAAAAACAAGAAAGTCAAATTGCCTTTTGTAAAGCACATTTGAGACAATAATGACCTAGATGATTGAGAATCTCTATAGACATTCCATTTAGGATACTAGCCTAAAAGTCTAACTTGATTTACGATAGTCTGCCTTAAATCTGTAACAATAACTGAGTTTTTAAAATCTCTTCTCTCTCCCAAAAGTGGGAAGAACTAATGTATTTCTTTACCTCTCTCATTCAGTGATACCTGTTTTATTGGTGATCTTCTATTTCTTCCTGGACTGCTGGCAAAACATATTTGCTGAGATCCTGCGCTTTGCAGACCGTTCTTTCTACAAGGTGATAACAAGGGGAGGGGGAGGGGGAGGAGGTTGCAAGAAAGATATGAGGAGTCTGGATATACTTGAATCATCCATTGGCCATGAAGAATAATTAGAAAAACTTCAAAAAGAGTTCTGAGATGTTATGGCTCTGAAAGAAAAGCAAATTTCAACTTGGTAAAACAACTACATTGAAGAAGTTGACACTGAAGTATCCGATTGCTTGTAATCAAAGTAATAAATATTTATTTTATTTATTTTTTATTTTATTTGGTTCGTCAATTGCTTACAAGATAATAGGTATAAGTAAAGACATAGTTATGAATACATGGATACATTTAAGAAAAATAAAAGAAACAATAGGACAGGGATGGTAGGCACGTTGGTGCGCTTATACACGCCCCCTACAGACCTCTTAGGAAAGGGGTGAGGTCAATAGTTGAAAGTTTAAGGTTAAAGTATTTTGGGGTTTGGGAAAGAAACCACAGAGTCAGGTAGAGTATTCCAGACATTGATCACTCTGTTGCTGAAGTTGTATTTGCTGCAATCTAGTTTGGTGCAATTAACCTTGAATTTGTATCTATTGATTGCTCTTGTATTGTTATGGTTGAAGCTGAAGTATTCATTGACAGGTAGGATATTGCAATGTATGATTTTATATACTATACTTAGATCGGAGCGAAGGTGGCATAGTTCTAGGTTTTCTAGGTCTAGAATTTCAAGTCTGGTGGCATAAGGTATTCTGCAACGAGTAGAGGAGTGGAGAACTCTTTTTGTGAAATATTTCTGGACTTTCACAACTGTGTTAATATCAGATATGCAATGCAGGTTCCAGACTGATGAGCTGTATTCGAGTATTGGTCTAGCAAATGTTTTGTACGCTCTAGTTATTAGTGTAACATTACCAGAGAAAAAGCTACATAAGATTAGGTTAACAACTCTTAATGCCTTTTTGGCTATGTAGTTACAGTGGGCTCTAGCACTTAGATCATTAGAGATGAGTACTCCAAGGTCCTTGACAGAGTTTAGATCATCAGCAAGGTCTTGACTATTCAGCCTGTATTTTATTTTCTGATTTCTTTTGCCAAAATGTAAGACAGAACATTTATTTGTTGAGATTTGAAGTTGCCATTTGTTTGACCATTCTTATACATAGTTGAGGTCTTTTTGAAGGATAGCAGTATTGTCTGTGGTGTTGAAAATCAGGTATTTTATTCACAAGGCTTCTTGCATTGAGTAGCTTGCATTTAAGGCCAGTTGGAGTTGGAGTTGAGGTAGTTAGGGGAGTGCATGCCTAATTTTGATTTAGCAATTGGTTGCAGTTACAACTATGATAATAAAGTTATGATCAGTCCTCACATTTACAACCTCTGTAGGTCTGTAAAGCAAAACAAATAGAACTAAGATTGCAAGCATGTTTTATCCATACTAATTGTTTTAATGGGCTGGTAAAATATTTTAATTTTTGCTAGTATCATATGGCACTGGAGTCACTTTAGGTGAGATCGGCAGCTATGTAAATTCGACAATAAATAAATTTGGCAAATAAATAACATGTTTCACTTAATGACCACTTAATAACTTTATTGCTGCTCCCAATTTTCATTAAATGAAGGCTCCTGTAGAAACATGTATGTTTAGGGAATATACGAAATCAAATAATGTGTTCTGAAAGACTTTGCAAGATCCCACGTGATGGTTCATTCCTTCCCTCCCAACAGCTGAAATCTAACTTTTCATGCCCCCCTTGACCCTCCCCGACCCTTAATCTCCCCCTTTCCTAACACCCAGGACGCCTCCTTGCTCTCCCATACCTGACAATAGCCACTTAGCCACTGTTTGAGAGTTGCAATTTTCCACTGGTTTCCCCACTGACTTAGTGATGGACATTCTAATCCCAATTGCCCTTGTAGCTCAAGGACTACCCGTACATAGGCAATTTAGAGGGGATTGTCTCTTTGCTGGCCAAAATACAGTGATGTTCCAGTTTCAAGCCTGGCATTTCTGTGTTTTTCATGCTCTTTATTTCATTCTTCCTGCCTAGGACTGGTGGAATTCCACAGCATTCTCGACATTCTATCGGTCATGGAATGTGATTGTACACGATTGGCTGTACTTCTATATTTATCAAGATTTTCTGTGGGTAGGTAAGGCTGTAATGGGTTGTGAGAATAATCTTTGGGGGCAGAACTGCAGCCAGGGCAATGGTCAAGAGGAGAGGTCTCAGCTCAGAGCAGGAATGGAGGAAGAATAACATCTCAGAAGAGATTCTCCCTTGTTGTTCAGAAAATAAAGGCGGGGAGTGGGCGTGTTTCAAACTTGCCAGATTCTATCTCTCTAACCTTTTAATAAAAGTACTATTATTTGGATTGGTTTACTGTGTGGAGCACCTGAAAAGTCTTACATGCTTGCCAAATCCACCCTATACTGCCCCATGCAGTAAACCTGTTGCATGTAATTTCTCTGTGCCTGTCCTCATTGTTTATTGGTAATCACCAAGATGAAGTCTATGATTCACCTGTGCTCCTTCTCTTCCAGCTGATTGGAGAAAGAGCCCGAGCTGGAGCTATGCTCATTGTCTTCCTTTTGTCAGCCATTTCCCATGAATATATACTCACCTTCTCTTTTGGCTTCTTCTATCCTGTCTTCTTTGTGCTGTTTGCTGGGACTGGAGGTAAGTAGCCCCTCAGGAAATGGACTGAACCTTTCCTCAGAAGACTCAAGCAAGGCCCATAAAATATAATGTGGCATGGATTATTCCTGGTGAACCTTCATTCATTCTGTTCTGCCCTCCTCTGGTTTGGGGTTTCTACATTTCCCAATTGGCACACATTCGTGTCCTTTTTGGTACAAGTTTTTTACCGCTGGTAGGTTGGATTTGCTCCCACTCTATTCAAAATATATTAAGCCATTGGCCAAGGTCTTTTGATGGATCTTGTGATCCTTACCCATCCATCACAACACCACCAATTTATTTGACTCACAACTGTCCCATCACAGGACCCATCACAAGAACCTGACCTGATGTGACCTCACCATCACAATGCCTGCTGACAACAGGGAAACTTTATAAGCAGAACACTGACACTGACCCCCTAAATTCCACTGAAGATGGAAAACAGCCTGCAAGCTCAGGGAATGACCTTCCACCCCACAACTCATGTACTCCAATTTACTATTATTATAATTTCCAGTATGCCTTCAGACATCTTGGCTATAGAACCCTGGGTATCGCTACCCAGGATGAGTGGAGTTTTCCAAATTGAGAAAGACTAGCTAAGGAAAGATTCAAGGCATTATCCTGCCCCCTCCCCCAACCAGTATTTCTCAATCTTGGTGACTTTAAGATGTGTGGACTTCAGTTGAAATTTATGCACCCAAGGGAGCCAAAAACAATTCTGTAAAAGTTTACATAATATAATTCAAGCCATAGAATATGATGAGATTTGTATTATAGGAAACTTTAATGCTATTGTTGACAAAAATGTAATGACACGAGAAAAGGAAATAGAAGAATTTTACCAAGAACTTTTTTTGAAATGGCCAAAGACTTAAGTATACAGGATGCTTGGAGAGAGAGGAATTAGGGGGAAAAGTAAATTTACATGGTACTCAAACAGGCACAAGTCGTGGTCCAGGATAGACATAGTGTTGATCTCGAAGGAGATGGATTCAGAAATCAAAGTAGTAGATATTGAGATGAACCTTTGGCCGGATCACAACCCCATGAAACTCTTCTGGAAAGGGCATAAGAGAACATCAAGATGAACATTTCAATGATCAATCTTAAAGGATAAGGATTTCAGGCTAATGTTGGAGAAAGAATTAGGCTTCTTTTTTAAAGAGAATGAACAGGAGGATAAATCCCTCCCAAATCTCTGGGACACAGCAAAGGCATATATAAGAGGAGTGGCAATATCATACATGGCAAATAAAAACAAGGAGAAGAAACAATTACAGAAAACTCTAGAAGATTATTTTTAAAGCGGACATAGCACTACAGAAAAATAAAATAAAAGCATTAAAAATCAAACGAATATAATCAAACACAAACTTTATATTCTTAAAAAAGAAGCTCTAGCTCAACGATTACAACAGAAAAAACAGATTTTTTTTGAATATGCAAATATACCTGGGAGATGGCTAGTACATAAACTGAAGAGATTAAGTGGGAAATGATGGATCATGAAACGGGATGAAGTTGGAAGGATGTGCTATCAGGAAGATGTAAAGAAGAATATTGCTCAGACTTTCTATGAGAAATTATATATCGAAAATGACGGGCATATAGAAGAGAAAATATTGGCATGTTTAAAGAAAGGAGATCTACCCAAAATTACAGAAGAGACAAATTTTATGTTGAATGAGGAAATCAAAATGGCAGAAATTATCAAGGCAATCGATAAACAAAAAAACAGCAAAGTGCCAGGCCCAGACAACATCCCATCAGAAGTATCAGAAGTATCAGATGGGGGCATGCATAAGCACACCAACGTGCCTACCATCCCTATCCTATTGTTTCTTTTATATTTTTTTAATTTTTCTTATATGTATCCATGTATACATAACTATGTTTTTACTTATACCTATTATCTTGTAAGCAATTGACAAATAAAAATAAATAAATAAATAAAATAAAAAGTATATAAAGATCAACAAAACATGCTGGGCCAACCATTATTAGAAGTCTTCAATGCAGTTTTAGAAGAGGCACAAATTCCGCAATTGTCAACCGAAGCTAATAAGCTAATATTACATTGATACACAAAGAAAATTTGGATCCATCACTGATTAAAAATTATAGACCAATATCTCTTTTGAACACAGACCACAAGATATTCGTAACAATTATAGCTGAGAGGCTAAAAAGATTTTTAAACAAATTCATTCATAGAGATCAAAATGGCTTCTTGCCTAGAAGACAAATTAAGCACAATATAAGAACAATATTAGATATCCTAGAATTTTATGAAGTTCATAGCAGACTACAAGTGGCATTTCTTTTTTTAGATGCCCAAAACGCTTTTGATAACATTAAGTGGTCATTTTTATTACAACAACTTAGATATATGGACTTTGGCAAAAACTTTTAAAATACCATCACAGCATTATATACTAAACAGGAAACCAAAATATTAATAAATGGAGAAGAGACCAAAACTGTCAATATACAGAAAGGAGACAAGGATGCCTGCTGCCCACTACTTATATTAACTCACTATTTATATTCACAGTGAAAGTGCTAATAAGGACAGTTTGGCAAAAACCGCAGATTAAAGGCCTAGAAGTTTAAAAAGAGACCTTTAAACTTCAAGTCTTTGCCAATGATCTGGTGTTTATTATGGAAGATCCAGAACAAACTGGCCTGAAACTTTTAAAGATACTTGAAGTGTATGGTGACGCTGGTTTAAAAATTAGGCAAGACTAAATGGAACCCATATCATGTATCTGATATTAACACAATTGAAAAAGTCCAGAAATATTTCACAAGAAGAGTTCTCTGCTCCTCTACTCATTGCAGAATACCTTATGCCACCAGACTTGAAACTCTAGACCTAGAAAACCTAGACTACGCCGCCTCCGGTCCGATCTAAATATAGTATATAGAATCATACATTGCAATGTCCTACCTGCAAATGAATACTTCAGCTTTAATCATAACAATACAAGAGCACACAATAGATACAAACTCAAGGTTAACCGCACCAAACTTGACTGCAGAAAATATGACTTCAGCAACAGGGTGGTCAATGTTTGGAATACTCTACCTGACTGTGATTTCTTCCCAAAACCCCAAAAACTTTAACCTTAGACTGTCTACTATTGACCTCACCCCCTTCCTAAGAGGCCTGTGGGGGGCGTGCATAAGCACAGCAATCATGCCTACCGTCCCTGTCCTATTGTTTTTTTATTTTTCTTATAAGTATCTATCTTATGTATTCAAAACTATATTTATTCTTATACCCGCATCTTGTAAGCGATTGACAAATCAAATAAATACTAAATACTAAAACGGCAAAAAAAAAATATTGTTAAGAATATGATTAATAAACAGAAAGGATACATGGCTAAGAAAATGGACATCCAAATAGTAAAAAAAAATAAGATATCTTGGATATCTTAGATAATCAGCAAGATGCATTAATCAAAGAAGATAATTACAACAAATTGCTGAAGCAATTAAAAGAAGGCCTGGATTCTCTTTACTACGAAGAATATCAGGAATCAAGATGACCATACTAGCAAAAGTGCTCTTCTTGTTTCAAAATATACTGTTAAATTGGGCCAAAAATTCTTTGGAGATTTGAATAAATTGGCCATAAACTTTGTATGGCAAGGGAAGAGACCCAGGATTAAATTAAAGTTATTACAGGAAGGAAAAGAAAGAGGAGGATTTGGACTCCCAGGATGGGAACTATACTATCAGGTAGCTGCACTTACCTGGATTAAGGATTGGATAAACTGAAGACAGAAGAATATTACAATTAGAGGGCCATGATCTACAGCAGGGCTGGCACGCGTTTCTGTGGTATAGCAGCCGTACTGCCCGCCAGTATTTCCTAAGGCATAAAATTAGGCAAGCTCTATATCTGATATGGAACAAAATTAAAACTCAAAATTATATGGAAATTCCCACCTGGATATCTACGCTAGAAGCAATAGCCTACACAAATTTGTACAATCAGGAAAAAGCTATTACCTATAAAGATATCTTAAACGATGAGGGGCAATTGAAGCCTAGACAGGAGTTAAAACAACAAGGGGTAGACTTGGAATGGTGGGCCTTTCTTCAAATTCAGTCAAGGCATGGTAAAGATAAGAAAGAATGGGGAATGGGCGTTGGTTCCTTACCTGATACGCCATTTCTCTTTGAGCTGCGAGGAGCATCCAGAAGTGGGTGGTGCTTCAGTCTCTGCTGTTGCAGGCTAAGCTTAATTTTGAGGAACGCTCCTCCCTCCATCACGTGGCTCCAGCGTAGCGTTCCCCAGTTTTGCAAAAACGAGAAGAAACAAAATTCGTGCTCTCATCCTAACAATCTAACAGTTCATTGGCCAAAACAAGACCCCACCAGACAGTGAAAGATAAGGGAGGGGCTGGATGCTCCTTGCAGCTCGAAGAGAAATGGCGTGTCAGGTAAGAACCAACACCCATTCTCCTTAGAGCTGCTCAGAGCATCCAGTAGTGGGACATACCAAAGCTGGGCCTGTCCTACGGGAGGGGCACCATCTGGTCTGTAGTCCCTTTGGGTTCTCTAAGAACCCTCTATAGAACCAATCTACCAAAGGAAGCCTCGGCTGAGGCATACCTGTCAATCTTGTAATGCCTAATGAAGGGAGACGGGGAAGCCCACGTCGCTGCCCGGCAGATGTTGATTATTGGGGCCTGGATAGCCCAGGCAGCTGAAGTTGCCGCACTTCTAGTGGAGTGAGCCATGATGCTCCTGGGCACCTGAAGGGCCTGTGACTGGTATGCTTTGGCAATGGCCGCCCTTATCCAATGGCCTATGGTTGCTGGTGGAACCTTGAGCCCTTGAGATTTAGGTTGAAAGGAAATGAACAAGGCCTCAGACTTAGGAAAGGTCTCAGTGCGTTTAATGTAAACCCGCAAGGAACCTCTGACGTCCAGAGTGTGCCACTGCCTCTCCCTTTCCTGAGTTGGCCTGGGGCAAAAAATTAGGGAGGATAAGTTCTTGAGCTCTGTGGAAAACCGAATTGATTTTGGGCAAGAAAGAAGGGTCAAGCCAGAAGACCATTCGATCAGGATGGAACACACAAAGGTCTTTCCTAATGGACAGTGCAGCGATCTCTGATATCCTACGGGCTGATGTGATCGCTACGAGGAAGACTACCTTGTATGATAGAAACTGAAGAGGGACTTCACTTAAGGGTTCGAAGGGTGGTTTTGTGAGTGAGGTAAGGACTTGTTGAGGTCCCAGGTTGGGTACCGGTGGAGGGTTGGAGGGTGTAAATTGGTGGCCCCCTTCAGAAAGGCCCGAATACAGGGATAGTGGGAAAGGGAACCGGCTTCTGTACAGGAGATAACTGTAGACAAGGCTGCTACCTGACGTCTTAATGTATTGGGGGACAGTCCCTTGCTGAGGCCCTCCTGCAGAAAGTCAAGGACTTAGGCATTAGAAGGGGCAGCTGGGTCGATATGAAGCCTGTCACACCATTTAGGGAAAATGGACCAGGTGGCATCCTAGATTCTTGTAGTTGAGGGCCACCTGGCAGCAAGAATAGTGTCAATGACCTTGTTAGAAAGGTTCTCCTTCTTCAGACGTTCCCACTCAACCTCCAGACAGCTAGTTGGAGCCATTGGGGGTCCGAGTGGAGGAGTGGGCCTTGAGACAGGGAGATTCTGTCTGCTGGGATCCTCCAGGGAGGGACCACTGATAGGCTGTGAAGGTCCACAAACCAAGGGCGTCGGGGCCGATCAGGAGCTACAAGAAGCAGTTCCGCCTTCTCGTGAACTACCTTTTGAAGGACTATGGGCAGCAATGCGGGGGGGAGAATGCATAAAGTAGTCCCGAGGGCCATGGGCACCATAGGGCATTGTGGTTCTCTGCCCCTGGGGATGGGAATCTTGAGAAAAACCTTGGAAGTTGGTCATTGAGGGGAGAGGCAAATAGGTCCACTACTGGTAGACCGAAGATGGATGCTGCCTCCCTGAAGGGTGGGTGGAGACGCCACTCCAACTGGTCTATGGTGGCCCTGCTCAACCAGTCTGCTTGGGTGTTTGATACACCCAAAATGTGATCTGCCCTGAGGTAAAAGAGGTGGGACTCCACCCACTGACAGAGACACTCTGCCTCCCTCCTTAAACGTAATGATTGAGTGCCCCCGTTTGTTGATGTGTACTTTGGCCATGATATTGTCTGTGAGGATGAGGATGTGGTGGCCGCGTACCTGGGGAAGGAAGCTGCGGAGGGCCAGGTGGATGGCATGAAGCTCCAGCCAGTTCATGTTGCACAGTTTTTCTGTCGCTGACCATCTGCCCTGTGCTGTAAGGGACTGAAGGTGAGCACCCCATCCGGGCAGACTGGCGTCTGTGGTGACGGTGAGTCTTGGGGGCTCCTTGAGGAGGCAGCCCTTGTTGATGGACAATTTGCTCCACCAAAGGAGGGACGTGAGCACCCTTGGTGGAACCCTGACCTTGTGTCTTGAATTGCTTGATCCGGTTCTTTGGAATGGAAGCAGGAACCACTGGAGGGATCTGGAGTGCAAACGGGCCCAGGGAATAATGGAAAGACATGATATCATTTTACCCAGTAATTGAGATAGTTCTAGAAGGGAAACCCTCTTAAGGCGCCTGATGATTCTGACAGATTTCTGGATGCTGAGGATTCTCTCCGAAGATAGGAACACCTTCCCCTTCAGAGTGTCAATTACCGTCCCAGGTGGGTTATCCTGGTGGAAGGGGAGAATTGGCTTTTCTTCCAATTGATAAGGAACCCATGTTCCTGGAGAGTGGCTAGGGTAATCTGAGTATCCCTCATTCCCTGATCCTTAGAAGGGAATAGGATGAGGATGTCATCCAGGTAACAGTGGAGGCGCACAGGGAGGGTTCTGAGGTGGGCAGCTAGTGCGGCCAGAACCTTGGTAAAGGTTCTAGGGGCAGAGGCTAACCGTATTGGAGGGCCACATATTGGAAGTGGAGGTTATTGTAACAAAAACACAGAAATTTGTAATGGGAAGGTTGGATGGATATGTGAAGGTATGCATCTGAAAGGTCAATAGAAGACAACCAGTCCCCTTGTCTAACGCCCAGCAGGATGGATTGCAACAAGTGCATCTTGAACTTGCGATACACCAGATAGCAGTTAAACCGCTTTAAGTCCAAAATCACTCTCCATCCCCCCGAGTGCTTAGGGACCACGAATAGGTGGGAATAGAATCCCTGCCCTCGTTGAGACTGAGGGACGGGTTGGATGGCTCTTATATCAAGAAGGTGCTGAATGGCTGAGTCCATGAGGCTGCGCTTAGTGTGGTTCTTGGAGAGAGGCCATGGCATGAAAAAGTTGGGGGGAGCAGATTGAAATTCGAGGGCAAGGCCAAACCTGATGGTGTCCCTAATCCAGGCGTCCAAAGTAGAGACGTCCCACTGGTTGGCGAAGGCCTGAAGGCTCCCGCCAATGGGAATTAGATCATGTGGCCTATCTGGAGTGGCTGAAGGGCCGGCTACCAGAGCCTCGAAAGGGCCTTTTGAAGCTACCGTCCCTTCTGCTTCTGTCAGAGGAGTCGGTCCTGTCTTGAGGCTGGCCTGACCCAAAGCGGGGGGAAACTTGACAGAGTGGAAGGTAGCATCGGCTGAGAACTCAGCTGCGGCCGTAATCTTGGCTATGTCCTGATGAGCTCGGACATTGGAAATTGGGACATGCTGCTTAAGCTGGCGAAGTCAGCGAATGGATGACCTGGTAAAGAAGGAGGTGGCTGTGGCTGATCTGATTGCCCAAGCATCTGACTGGTGAACATGGTGTAAGGCCAGCTCGGCCCACTTCTCATCTGGCCTCAAGGCCTCTAAGGGGTCGCTGAGGGTGGAGGAAGAGGCCAGACCTACGATGGGCTCATCATCCTCCGGAATGCCTAATAAGTTGGAAAGTTCTGCATCCAGATTGAAAAACTTCTTATCGTGGGCTGATGGGGCGGGGGGACGCAGAAGAGGCCAACTGCTTGGACACCAGGTCAAGGAAGATGGGAGGGGTTGGGATGACTTCGGCTTCCACTACTGGCTGTTTGAAAATGGAGTCCTCTGGACCTTCCGGGGCAAGAGGAGAGGGATCAGAGAGGGTCTGAGTCTTTAGCCCCGAGATATTTCTGGCCTTGAACAGGAGGGATTTGAATAATTGGGGCTTGAATAGCCCTACAAAGGCGGGTTGGTTGGGGGTGAGACCCTCATCCTCAGACATCTCCACCTCTGATGGATCCATGTCGGAAAAGGGTTCGTTATATTGTAAAGACCCCAAATCAAACTCCTCCTCCTCCTCCCTCAATAGATCTAATCCCACTTCTGCCTCCTCCTCCCTTACTGAAGGGGAAACCTCTCCTTGAGGGGAACCTGATCCTGGAGCGGTTCCGATCTGAGTGGGAGGGATCTTACGGAATGAGATTCAGATTCAGGGGCCAGCGGGTGAAGACCTGGCCTAACTATCTGTTGGAGTCCTTCCGCGATTCCCTGGTAGATAGCCAACTCCATCCAGGATCTCAGTTGCTCCAGAATCTCTTGTATGAGTGGTTCCTCCTGGCGTAGGCCGGCGGCTGTAGGTGTGAAGGTAGCCTCTGGTGTTCATCCAGCCGGTGTTCCAGGAGCCTGGTGACCCTGAGAGGGTGAGCTGCGCCTGGATAGGGAGGAATGGGCTGAAGGAGGGTGTTGAGTAGAGGTAGAGGGAGTGGAAGGTAGTAGTACCGGAGGCACTGGGCCTGCCTGCCAGGTGCGTCTATCGATTTCTTTTTCCAGCGCCTTGTGGCGTCTTAAGGCGTCCCTCTGTGAGGCTTTGGAGGCATCCTTAGCCTGCCTGCGCAGATGGTGGGTTTTAGACTTGGCCTTCAAAGAAGGGCCCCTGGAAGGAGTGCCCTCTGCCATTTCAAAGGTAATTGAATAAAATAAGAAACAAAATGGGGGGGTTGGCATGCCTAGGGGTCGACCTACAACAAGGCCGGGAGCCCTGGAAAAATTCTTTCACGCCCCCACTTCTGCTGCATTATTGCTATAATATTATTTCCTCTTTCTCTCTCTTTTTTTTTTAAAAAAAATTAAATGTATAGAGAAAAAAAATGGGTCCAATGGACCAATGGACGCCGGAGGCCTGGAGGGAAAGTTAGGCCTAAACCAACTGCCTTCCCAGGTGGAACTGGGTGGAAGTGGTGCTGCTCTTTTTTATTGCTGCGTCAGCTGAGATAGGCTGCGGGAAGCCAACAAGTCAAATTATGAAATAAACCTCCAAGCGAAAAACTGGAACAAGAAGCAAATTCAGCTCTGAGCAGGCCTACGGGTTCTGCTGCTGGGCTGGAATCACATCGCAGCAATCGGAACGAGGGAAACAAAAAAACAAAAAGGGTGCCTGACCACAAGGTGGCACTTAAAATGGTGGCCGCCTGCGATGTGGACTACGGGGCCTCTCAGCAGCAGAAGAACCTCCCCAGGGACAATGCAAGGTCTGCAACAGAAGAGGACAGGAAAGTGAGAGTAAACAAACTCTTCCGGATAGAAAAACGGTGTTCGGTGGGGGGGGGGGGAGAACGGAACGAATCGAAACGGATTAAAACAAGTCGCTAGAAGTAATCAGAAAAAAGGGAAAAAACGTCAGGGCTTAAGCAACTGAAGAGGGTATGGGAGGTAGCACAGGGACACTGCTAGCCCTCCCTTTTGCCACCCACTGGGGCGAGAAAAAAACGCTTCCCAGAGGAAAAAGGCAGTCTGGACCAAATGCGCAGGGCTAAGTGGATTAAGGAAAAAATGTACAATCTGAGAGGAGCAAAGGAATGAATCAAACTAAGGATTTCTTGCAACGGCCAAGGAGAACTTCGAATCTCTGCCTAGTCTCGCACGAGGCTGAGCATAAACTGGGGAACGCTACGCTGGAGCCACGTGATGGAGGGAGGAATGTTCCTCAAAATTAAGCTCAACCTACAACAGCAGAGACTGAAGCATCACCAACTTCTGGATGCTCTGAGCAGCTCTAAGGAGAATTAATATGCATGATTCGGTATTGGATAAAATTCTGTTAGGGCCAGAAGACAAACAAATAAGGAGAATTTATACATACTTACTGGATTATAAAATGCATGAAGAACAGGTTAAAGAAATGATGGTGACCTGGGCTAAGGATTTCAGTTACAATATAAATCTGGACCTAGTGGTGGGATTCAGCCAGTTCGCACCACTTCGGGAGAGCCGGTTGTTAAATTATTTGAATCCCACCACTGTCTGGACCAATGGCAATTATTATGGGAGCAGAACAAAAAAATAATGCTAGCCATGTAATACAAGGAAAACGTGTATAAGATCTTCTATCGGTGGCATCTACCACCTGCAAGATTGGCCAGAATGTATAAAAACCAGTCATCTAAATGTTGGAAATGTCAGTAAATATGGGACACGTACTATCATGCATGGTGGTCTTGCAAAAAGGCTCAGGAGTTTTGGCTTAAGATCTGGAAATGGCTAGAGAAAATGACGGAGACAAAAATAAATTATAAACCAGAGACTTTTTTATTGGGAATCATGTCAGCACAGTATAGTAAAGATGATATATATTTAATAATCCATGTTATCATGGCAGCAAGAATTGTGTTTGCCCAGAAATGGAAAGCTAGAGAAATACCTAGCAAAGACGAGGTGATAGATAAGATCTTGACCTGCACCGAAATGAATAGGTTGACCTTGGAAATGAAAGATGAGGATGAATCTGATTACTATAGGATATGGAATAAATTTTATTATTGAAGGGAACTGAAAGGGAGTTTGCAAAATTAATGATTTAACTGATATGAAACTGAAAGGGTTTAAATTGTATAAAGGCCTAATATATATATAAATGTATATAAGATTTTGTATGAGATGTAAGGGCAAAAATTTATGTCAAAGAAGTCCATCACATTCAATGTTTGTAAATATTGTAATCAATAAAATTTGTAATTTTAATTAAAATTAATTAAAAAAACATTTAATTAAAAAAACATGGAAATTGCTATTTTAGATTTTGTAATGGGGAATGTTCTACTGTAGATAACAGTTATTAGAAATCAATAACTGAGAGGTCTCCTTGGCTCAGTGTGGCTGGAATATACACAATTAACCCTTTTTCTGTTTGTCTTCATAGTGTTCTTCAACTTCGTTTTCAATGATAAGAGAAAAGGCCCTGTCTGGAACACCATCATATGGATATGCCTCCCTTTGGGCCTAGGGATCTTTTTATCCTTATACTGCCAAGAATGGTTTGCACATGTCCACTGTCCACTCAAGGAGGTGAGTAGACAGTTTACCTTGTGGAGTTAGAGTAAGTCTTGGGTTCCCTCTTGGTTTCAACTTTTGTTGCTTTCAGATATAAAGAGAGTGATAAAATAGGAGGAAAAAACCCTCTAATCTAACTGGAACCATTTAATTAAAGATTGCTTCATTATTCCTTATTTTTATTAATATTAGAGCCACCTTTTCGGTTCTAAAACATTAAAATGCTCCAATCAATAAAAATAAAGAAAAAAAATATTTCACATTATAGGTGTATTTTGGGGCATTTCAATGTGTGAAAAAAGCACCTGTTATTGATACATGAATGATGCAAAGTTCTTATTGTTTTATTTTCACTCCACTTATTTCCATTTTATGGAGACCTGAACAGGAAAAAAGGCCTAATCAAAAATCCACTGAGAACAGCAGATATGCCCAACGTGTTGCCAACCATGTATGTTGGCTCTGATTGGGAATCCAGCACTTTTTGGGGACACCGGGTTCTGTTAACGCTTTATAGCAAGATCCTGCTTTACAGTATAGTCGGAGATTCTCACCTGAGGGAGTTAAAGCAAACCTTTCTTCATTCTCCTCATATCAGTAACTGCAAAAGGTGCTCTGCGACATCCAGTATTGAAAATTCTGGGTCAAAGAGCCTTTGACAAGCAACATCCTTCACGTCTGGGCTCCCTTGGGTTGAGAGGCCTGAGCTGAGGGGCCTGAGAAGCAAAACTGCCAGAGCCAGATCCTGTTTTCCGGAATAGGCTAGGCCTGCAATTCAAAGTCTCTCCAGTGCTGCCTTCAACATTGCTGAAACTCTGGGAATGTTATTGTGCTGATGGGCTCCTGATTATGTTGGAACATATATATGGCTGATCTTGCTGACCCAGATCTAAGCATGTGATTAGCTGGAATTCTTGTATCTTTTTGTCTTATGGCACTTTCCCTTCCAGCTATTCTGTCTCTCTTGACATAGTCATTGTTTTCTTTCCTCAGAAGACCTTCTGGGAGCTAGTGACTCCACGTTCCTGGTATTGCCACCCATAAGCAACTATTTCCAGCCTACCTTCTACTTCTCTTCAAAAATGACCTCTCACAAGGATACCTCATTACTGTGCTGCTGAGACAACAAGGACTCTCAGCACATCATGCGTCTCCTCCACTCCCTCCACGGAAAGCTGTATTTGGAAATTCCTTACCCGAGGGTGCTAAAATTTGGCTTGTAGGTTCAAAGGCTCTCATCTAGTTGAGACTACAAAGATCCCTGTGTGGAGTGCTGTGTGCAGTGGCCACTGAGATCCTATAGATGGTGCTAGATGCTAGTAGCAAACTGCAGTGTTTAAAACCTATATCAGGCTTCTTGGTTACTTGCATGATCTCATTCCCTATATCTTGGTGAAGGTGGAAAATCCCAGACTTTCCAGACATATAGGTGATCTCATTTACTAACATCACCACTAGTCTTAAGGATTGGTTGGGAGGTTGTACCAATGTGGTTGGGAGGTTTCACTCATGCAGTATCTATTCTCCAATCCAAATACTGTATCTATGTTACTCTTCCTTGCTTGTAAAAATGGTATAAAAGTAATAAATGCCACATATGTGGTCAGACATCTTGGCACCCTGCATAACGACTGGTCTTTGAAATCCATCAATTCATGGGTCTTCTTGGTGCTCAAATTCCAGGGGAAAAGGGCTCAGGAAAATTTATCAATGACAATCTTTGAGAGCTCCAATCACGAGAGCTCCATTTTGAAATGTAGGTTATCCCACTTCCCAGCTTTCAGCAAGGCTTGTCATGGCCCTGTGGAGCTGAGTCTGCAGAGGAGAACGAGCTGGAACTGGGGCTGAGGGAAGTTGAGCGTGAGGCTTTGTTGCCTCTGGAGGAATGCAGGGAGGAGCAGGACAAGGCAGCCCCAGGTCCCTCATGTCCTGGGATGGCTTGCAAGCAGGGGAAAACAGGATAGGATGACCAAGAGAAGGGGTAAGAGAGGGCAGAAAGTGGAGAAGAAGAGCAACAAAGTTCAGGCAATGAACAAAGACTGTCCCCTCCTGATCCCCAAGCACAGAGAGTGGAGAGGAAGAGGGAGCAATGCAGGACACACCTGGGGAATGAGACTTAAGGAGACGACATGGGGAGGGGCGCTTGTCGGGAACAAGCATTGAATTCCTGGAGTTTCGTGGGCCTGTGCCAACGTCTGGAATTTGCTGGTCTCCTTGCCTTGTTGCTGCCTTGTCCCCTTTGCCTTGTCAGCCTCCTTGTGTTGAAGTAATTGTGCTGACGGCATTTGCTGGACTACTCGCAGCCAGAGGCTGCTGGAGGTGTGTGAGAGCACTTTGTTCTGGGACTTGCCATAAAAGTGGGAGTGTTTGGGAGAAAGTTGGGGCAATAAAGGGGAGTTTGAACTATCAGCTGGCTCTGTTGCCTCTATGTCTTGCCCCAAATCATCACAAAGGCATTCAACAAAGTAGACTACGGTCTATTTCTTGGTAAATTAGAAAAATGTGGGCTAGACAGCATCACCACTAGTTGGATTTGCAACTGGCTGACAAACCGTACTCAACAAGTAGGCCTTAATGGCACTACGTCTACATGGAGGGAAGTAAGCAGTGGGGTACCACATGGTTCTGTCTTAGTCCCAGTATTATTCAATATCTTCATAAATGACTTACTGTAGATGAGGGAATAGAAGGGGAACTTATCAAATTTGGAGATGACACTAAGCTAACAGGAACAGCCAACATCCCGAAGACACACTTAGAATCCAAAAAGATCTTGACAGACTTGAACGATGGACCCTATACAGCAACATGAAATTTAATGTGGAGAAAAGCAAAATTTTACACCTGGGTAGGAAAAAATCAAAGGTACAAGTACAAATTGGTGAAACCTGGCCAAAAACAGTAATTGTGAGAGGGACCTTAGAGCCCAAGTGGACAATCATTTAAATATGAGCCAGCAGTATACAGCAGCAGTCAAAAAAGATACTACAATGCTAATACATCACATGAAGTATTAGTATTGATTTGTAACTCTTTAATAAGACCACACACCTGGAATATTGCATCCAATTTTGGTAACCACATTACAAAAATGATGTTGAGGCTTCGCAAAAAATGCAAAGAAGAGCAACTAAGATGATTAAAGGCCTGGGGACAAAAACATATGAAGAACAGTTGCAGGAATTGGGTATGGCCAGTCTAGGGAAAAGAAGGACTAGCAGTGACATGATATCAGTATTCCAGTATTTGGAATACTGGAGGGGCTGCCACAAAGAAGAGGGGTTCAAGCTACTCTCCAAAGCACCAAAGGCAGGACAAGAAGCAATGGGTGGGAATTAATCAAGGAGAGAAGCAACCTAGAACTAAGGAGAAATTTCCTGACAGTTAGAACAATTAATCAGTGGAACAACTTGCCTCCAGAAGTTGTAAATGCTCCAACACTGGAAGAGATTGGACAACCATTTGACTGAAATGGTGTAGGGTTTCCTGTCTAAGCAGGGGGTTGGACTAGAAGACCTCCAAGGTCCCTTCCAACTCTTTTATTCTCTTCACATGCATGCTTATTTATACAAATATATGTCATAACATACTTTTGTTGTGTTTCTTGTAGTACTTTTAAAAATGGGACTTATTTTACTCTGCAGGTTTGTACATGTCTTAATTGTAGAGTTTATGCCTTGAGATGAATGTAATTATTTTCCAACCTTTTCCAGCCATAGTTTGTTATCAATGTACATAGAAAGGAAGAGTTCACATCTTCCAAATACTTCACCCTGAAGAGACAACGCACACATAAATCAAATTGATTATGTTACTTGTATAAGGAAATGAAGAGCTCAGTTGTAATGGAAGATTGGGCCCAGGGCTGACTGCAACAAACCATACTGTTCTTGCGCAGGTTCCAATGTAAGCTAAAGAACAAAACCAACTGGTTTGTAAATGTGACCTTGCATATATATACACATATTATACAGGAATCCCTTTGAAACCCTGAACCAGAAGAACCGGAGGAACTGCAGATTGAAATCAAATAAGTTAAAATCACATTACAAAAAAGATGTTGAGACTTTGAAAAATGTGCAGAGCAGAGCAACTAAGATGATTAAAGCCCTTGAGACTAAAATGTCTGAAGAAAGGTTACAGGAACTGGGTATGGTTAGTCTAGATTAGAGAAAAGAAGGACTAGGGGTGACATAATAGCAGCACTTGAGGGACTGCCACAAAGAAGAGGGGGTCAACTTATTTTCCAAATCAGATGGCAAGACAAGAAATGATGGATGGAAACTAATCAAGGAGAGAAGCAACTTGGAATTATGGAAAAACTTCCTAACAGTGAGGACAATTAACTAGTGGAACATCTTGCTTTCAGAAGTTGTAGGTGCTACATCACAGAACGTTTTTAAGAAAAGACTGGACAACTACCTGTCTGAAATTGTCTAGGGTTTCTTGCTTAAGATTGGACTAGAAGCAGAGGTGGTATTCAGCAGGTTCTGACCGGTTCTGGAGAACCAGTAGTAGAAATTTTGAGTACTTCAGAAAACCAGCAAATACCACTTCTGACTGGAGATTTTACAGTATCCTTCCCCTGCCATGCCTACCAAGCCACACCCACAGAACCGGTAGTAAAAAAAAATTTGAATCCTACCACTGACTAGAAGACCTCCAAGCTCTCTTCCAACTCCATTCTAATTGATTGAAATAAAGGATCCCTCATCCATAACACAATAGACCACAGTATGAGACAAGGATAAAGCCATCTGCTCATCATGCCATGTTTCTTTTTTTTAAATAAAGTTTACTTTTATTTTTATTTTTTATACATCTCTTCACATGAGCAATGTGGTTCCAGATTACAACATTTATACATAGTCATAATTACATTTCCATTTATCTTGTTTAACATCACCTCAAGTCATCCACTAATCTTTAGATAAATTTCCATTTCATATTTCAATTAATTAGTTCAATAACAATATCATTTCATTCACACATATATTTCCAATTCTTTATCCCCTATTATTTCCATTTTCAGCTTACTCATATTTTATTTTACTTTATATATCATCATCATCCTTAGCTTTCTCTAGACCGATATATAATAAACAATCAAAAAAGAGTAAAAGTAAAATGAAGCTAATATATTTAGGATCCACATGGTATATCCCCCTGATCTACATTATGTCTTATATTTATTCCAAAGATCTTCCTATAACCATTCCATATTTTTCTTCCTTTTCCCTTTCCTTATTTCCACTTAACCAAAATCTACCTATGTCATTTAATATTTTTTAATTCCCCTACTTTTAATCATAATAAAATAGTCCCATTATAAATACTTTATGTTCCAATACAATCCCTAATCATGTTTTTTCTTCATTTCCTGTTAGCCAAAGTTTGTCTATGTAGTTGAATAAATTTTCATTCCCCTACTTTTAATCATCAAAAATACTCTCATTATAAAAACTTTATATTCCCATATAATCCCTTCTAGATACTGCCAATCTTACGCGGGAGAAAACCCGAATAACCAAAGAGATAGATAGATAGATAGATAGATAGATAGATAGATAGATATAGATATATAGATATCGATATCGATATAGATACACATACATACATACATACATATATACATACATACATACATATATATAATCTTTGGTTATTCAGGTTTTCTCCTGCGTAAAATTGGAAGAATCTAGGCGACGTTTCGATGAAGTCTCATTCATCATCTTCAGGCTTGTGTCTTTGGCTCTGTGCGTCTCAGAGTAATGTGAGCTTGCAGCTGCTTCTTCCTTTTAACTGCTAGTGGGGGTGTGACTTGATTGGTTGGGGGGGTTGGCTGTGTTCTGATTGGGTGGGGGTGTGTTCTCATTGGTTGGGGGTTTGGCTGTGTTCTGATTGGTTGGGGGTTGGCTCTGTTCTGATTGGCTGGGTATATGTTCTGTTTAGGTGGGGGCTTGGTTGTGCTCAGGTTAGTCTTAGTTGCTGGGGGATTTGAGCTGGTGAGCTGTGATCCTGCTGTTTGGCTTCACTTTCGTGGTCATGCCACATCTTCATGGTGGGCGTCAGTTCGCTTCATGTATGGGTCGGAGGGGTTTGAAGCGGGTAGTGATGCAGCTGCGGTGCAGCTTCTGGTCCGTGGTCGTGTCTCATCTTCTGTGTGGGTGTGAGTCGGCTTTCTGCGTGGAAGTGTGGTGGTGGCATCTTGTGTGGCCCTCATGGGTGTGGGTCTGGTGTCATTCCTCATGTTAGGTACTTGTCTGTTCATGAGGGCGGGAAATTCGAACCCAGCAGAAGTTTCACTTAACATCCAGGACTATTTAAAACGAACATATTTCAAACTATAGATTGAGATTGTCTGTAGGCAAGCACAAACCCCACCGATTTGCTCTCTCACACACACACACACACACCTCAATCTGCTTTGAAAGGTAAATATTATATATAAAGTACATGTTACAGGCAATACCTTAATGCTGATTAAATCTAAAAGAGGCCAAATCAGGAGGACTGACCAGAAAGTAACTCCCTAATAACTAAGTAGAGGTCCTCAAAGTTTCATTTAGAATTGGGGGGATGCCATAGAAAGAAAAGAAAAGCTTTTGAGTTACATTGGCTTATTCTGGTAATTACACAGCTAATCAACTTAGGTCCCGGAACACAGGCAATGAAACAACAACAAAAACATACCCTCCTCCTCTCCCACGTGGCTGCTTCTGAACTAAAGAAGGCTAGCAATTCAGCAGAGTGGGAGAGACCTTTAGCAAAATGTTCACCTTAGCAAAACACACACACACACACACACACACACTCCTCCACCCCCACGTCCTTTTCTTCCGAATCCAGAGCTGGAGAACTACAGTGTGTAGCAAGTAGGAAGAAAAACCTCACAACTTTAAACACTCGGGGAGAAACCCCCTTCTCCTCTCCCACGTGGCTGCTGCTGAACTAAAAGAAGGCTAGCAATTGAGCAAGAAAGCTAGAGTGGGAGAGATGAAATACTAGCCAATCAATGTCAGTCCTGGGGATTCAAGCTTTGGGCTCCCCTTTTTCTTCCTTCCTTTCCAGTGAGTGGCAGGAACTGCGCTTGCTTTACAGGGTCTGAAATTAACTTTCCCTTTCTGCCTCTGCCCACTTCCCAGCAAAGGAATGCTGCCTCTTTTGCTGCCTCCTCACAAAAATACCCTCTCTTTCTTTCTCCTTCCTTCCTTCTCATTTTCCTTCCTTCCTTCTCTCCCTGCCTCCTTCTCATTCCCATCTCATTCTGGCAAAGCAGTCGGTGGCCGTGCTTACTGTGGTGGTGGCTTTTCCATGTGAGGCGAGGCTGAGGCAGTCCCAGTGAAAGGAAAGCCACACAGGTTGCAATGCTGGGAATTTTGGGCTTTCCTGCCCCCCAGAAGCCTTCTGCCAGGCAAAAACAGGCAGGCACACTCTCTGGAGCCTCAGGAGCAACAAAATGAAGCGTAGGAGGGGGGCAGACACCCCCCCCCGCACTCTGTTTTGGGTCTAGGAAGGCAATGGGAGCCAGGTGGGCCTTGTGGGTACTCCTGGGAGGGGTTGGGCGGGGTCGGTGGGGCCAGCTGATTGTCAGAAATACCAGTTCGGCAGCAGAATCCCATCCCTGGGCTGCGCTCTCTCTCTCTCTCTCTCTCTCATCACTCTTGGCACAGAGAAACGCCAGTGGGAGCAGCAGTTGAGGGGGTCGGTCATGCCTCCCCACAAAAAAACCCTTTTTCTTTCTGTTAGATATTTGCATATACACCTCTGATTGGTTGGTCCGCGGCGGCGGGAAATTAAAGAGCCGTCACTGGTTGTAGCTGCAGCAGCTCAGCTGTTAAATGAGCTGCCATGGCTGCTGTTCTTTGTTCTGAACGATGCAATAAACTGGAGTAAACAATTGGAGCCTCCCACATGTTTTCTCACCACGATTTAACAGTGACAATGAAGGTGGAATTGGAGAGAAGTGGGATTGTGAGCAACGTGGCTAACTAACTGGTCAAAGAATGCAACATGGGCCAGAAATAATACGCCACCCATTGGGAATCCTACATCGATCAATGTTCCTGGAAAGCTGTGACCTGATGAATATTATGGAACAGAAGAAATGAGCCATCTTCCTCACGCATTGCGGCGCCACCATATTCAAAATGGCTAAAACTCTCGCTGCCCCAAGTAATGTAAAAACAATGGCCTGGACAGATTTAGAGAGACTTCTGAGGGCCCATTACACTCCCCCAGTATCCAGTTTAGTTAAAAGACACAAGTTTTTCTGGAGAGACCAGAAGGAAGGAAAGAGTATCAACGATTCCATCACGAGCCTGAGGAACATTGCCAGAGCATGCGAATTCCTGAACGTGGATGAGGCGATGAGGGATCGCGTAGTCCTGGGTCTCAGGGTCTCTGCAGAGCTGTCTCCTAACAAAACCAAAAATAACACTAAAGGAAGCCATTGAAGAAGCATCAGCAGTAGAGGCATCTCAAAAGTCTGCCACAGCATGAGGAAGGTGAATAAGACTCCACAGCCCACCCAAAAGGACACTGCTGCCATTCACCATGAGGACCTCGAGTCTGAGTCGGGGTCTGCAGATGACGCAGAAGTGAATCAGCTATGTCCTGAATGGCACCAGAAAAGCCGAGAAAAAAAGCGGAAGAAATTTTGGTGTATGGGTTGTGAAGGAAATCAACCCATAGTGCCTGTCCATGAGTGGGAAACACCCAGAGGATCCTGGTCAAGGATACATATTGATTTCACAGGGCCAGTAAAGGGACACACATTTTTTATTGTAGTAGACACATATTCTAAATGGCTGGAAGTCAGCATTATGCAGCCCACAAGGACAGAGGCAGTCAGTCATAAGGAACCTAAGGAAACTTTTTGCAACACACGGCCTTCCAGATGTAATACTATCCGACAATGGGCCTCAATTCACAGCCACACACTTTGAAGGATTCCTAGCACAAAATGGGATACAACATGCCCTCTTGGCACCTGGACATCCATCATCAAATGGACTTGCAGAACGTATGTTCCAGAACACAAAAGAAACACTTTAGCAACTAGGGCCAGGGGACATACAAGCAAAAATAGATAAGCTATTAAGTATACAGCACATAACACCTAGCGCAACAACAAATAAAAGCCCCGCGGACTTCTGGTTTTCCAGGCTTTGGCAGCGGCAGGGATTCGCGATTCTGCATGATCCCTGTTGCGCCTTGGTGTCTCCGATCCTGACAGGTCTGGAGGATAAGGCTGCCCCGTAGAGGCAGCCGAAGACAGGGGGGATCCGGATAGGGGTTTGGGGGTGTCACAGACCACCTCCCCAGCCGGCAAAACCCCCTTTTCTCAAGGCGGTGGAGCGGCGGTCAATAATGGCCGCCACAAAGAAGCTGGTTGCTGGACAAGATTGTGCAGGAGGAAGAAGGAGAAAGTTCTGAAGTGAAAGTTCTTTGGCTGAACTGGGACTTTAAGATACATCTAACATCCTGAAAACCATGATTTTTTGAATGATACATTGTTTCCAGAGGAGATTCTTTAAGCGGCGAATGGAAGTGCTGAAAAGGAAAGTTCACTGTCCTTCCCTACGGAGTTAGCAAAGGGACATTGAAAAACCTGCTTTTCTATAGAAGATAAAAATTTAAAGCTCTTTGTTACAAGTGGGAAGGGAGAGGACAAAAAAAAATTATATTAAGATCTTGTTGGAGGAGATGCCTTGAAGATTTTGAGACTAGAAGTTAATTGCAATAAGGCTTCAAAGTACAGACTGTTTTTTTTTTAATTGATATTACCCCAGGAAGAGAAAGTGCAAAGGGAAGAACTTTGTGCTCTGTTTGGACTGTTTGATGACTCTGGGACTTTGGGGAACTGTTTTAAGTTTTGAAACATCTTGGTTGTTTTAAGAAGAGGGGGGGGGGAATAAGAAAAGGTTTATAATGGCTTTATCTGTTGATGAACTAAGAAAGGAATATGGAAAAATAAAGAAAGAAGGCAAGGACTCTTTGGGAGATGTCTTTCACTTTTTAGAAATGGCGCTTCCTACTTATCAGCAAATACAACAACAGATGGAGGAGGAGGAGGAGGAGGAGGAGGAGGAGGAGGAGGAGGAGGAGGAAGAAGAAGAAGAAGAAGAAGAAGAAGAAGAAGAAGAAGAAGAAGAAGAAGAAGAAGAAGAAGAAGAGGAGGAGGAGGAGGAGGAGGAGGAGGAGGAGGAAGAAGAAGAAGAAGAAGAAGAAGAAGAAGAAGAAGAAGAAGAAGAAGAAGAAGAAGAAGAAGAAGAAGAAGAAGAAGAAGCCATCTTTAATGAATCAAAAAGTTTGATTAAGAAGGAAAAGAGAAAGAGAGGAAGGAAAATGAAGGACTTAAGACCTAAAAAAACACCCAAGAAAGAGAAAAATAAGATGCAAAATCAATACAATGTCAGAAAGCAAAAGAAAAGAGGAATACAACAGAGAGGGGAAGCTAAAAAGGCGGAGGTTAGGGGGAGGTAAAAGGGCCAGGTGGGATAAGAAAGGAAGGGAAAAGGGGGAAAAAAGCCACAAAGGTATGAAACAAGATGGGAAAAAGCAAAAAAATTTTAGGGATAAAGGGTAACGTATAATTTATTAAAAAAAAGGATTCTGCAAAAGTACACAAGATAGTATTGTAGTACTTGTACTAGAAATAGAAAATTAGAATTTTATAAGATCTAATAAAATATTAAAATATTAAAACGCTTAATAATGATAGATTTCAAGATTTAATAAAATATTAAAGGGAATGTTTAAAATATTTAGTTCAATTATAGAGTTTAATTGGCTATTGTGTTAGTGTTATTATAAACTTATTATTGTAGCATTTGCCTTTGAAATAGATTATTGGAATATTACAAGATTTAATAAATTAAAATATTAAAATGTTTAAGATTTAGTGATAGATTTTAACATTTAATATTATTGAGAATGTGTAAATGCTTAAGACTTAATGATAGAGCTTAATTTGTTATTGTTTTAATGTTATTATAATCTTTTTTTTCTTACTTTTTTAGTTTAAAATGTAGTATTTAAAATGTATTAAAAAAATTAGAATGGTAATTATGTATTTAATTACTTTATAGATTTACTATTTTCTTTTTTTCTTAAAATTTAGTAGGTAGAATGTACTAAGCAGAATCAGATTGGGAACTAGGTGTTATTTTAAATGTTAACTTAGGGGAACGATAGAAAGGCATCATACTTCAATTAGTGATTCCAGGAGAAACCTTATTTTTATTAAAGAAAATGAGATAAATGGATAATTGGAAAAGAATGGACAAAAGATACAAGTATAATGATTTAAAGTAAGATGAAATAAATAAAATAGAATTAAGAAGAGTGAAAAGCGGGGAGAAGTTATATAGAAGTATATAGATACCTCTTTTCAGGGGTGGGCTTCAAAATTTTAACAAAGGGTTCTCTGCCCGGTTACTGGGTGGATGTGGCCTAGTCAGCTTCCTGCATCATGGTGAGGGAGGGCGCTTTTGCCCTCCCCGGGCTCCAGAAACTTTCCTCGAGCCTCTGGAGGCTCTCTGGAAGCTGGAAACAGGGCCATTTCCAGCCTTTCTGAACTTCCAGGGAGTCTGTTTTTCACCCTCCCCAAGACTTCACATGCATCCTGCACGTACCTGCATCCAAAATGGGCCATGTGGGGACTCCTGGGAGGGGTAGGGTGGGTGGGGCCAGCCAGGAGTGGGATTTGGGGGTTCTCTGAACTGCACAGAATCTTAGCTGGGGCTCTCCCGAACCTCTGCGAACCCCCATCAGCCCACCCTGCCTCTCTCCCCAATATTATTACTAGAGAACTTTCTGGCTTTGTGACTAAACAACAACTGACTTCAGCCAAGAAAATCTATCCTTGATATATCCTCAAATTGTAGGGCCTGGGAAATAAATAGCTCTTTTGCACTGACTCTCAGATGGAATTGTTTCGGCTGTAAGAAATAAATATTTGCTAATTTGATTCAGAAAATAAAATGGTGTGAATAATGGAAGCTCTTAAAATTTGGCTCCATTACAACTTTTTTCTGTGCAGCTCAAAATGTAAAACTTGCTAATCAGGGTAGGAAGGTCAAGGTCAGTTACCTCATTGGTGCATTAAGGAACTGCAAAGTTCCAACTGCAGAGGCTTTATTTCCTCCCCTGGTGAATTAGTTATCTGACTGCTGGGCTAGAGTGTGAAATTAACCTAAGAAACTCTACTTTCAGAACCATCATGGACCCAAGGGAAATGAGCACTGGAGGCATGAGGCAAAGAAGCTCTCAGGAGCAGGCCAGGGGAGAAGAGGAAACACAAATACTCAATGGTAAGGAGGCATTTAAGGGGCATGGATGATATATTTTGTTGCACAATTGGGTGGGGGATAGCCTTGCTGTGGATAAATTGTCTGAGGATTTTCAATTAGGTCTTGGAATTAGGTAGTACTATGCAGAGATTAGCATTTTGGGAGCCACAGCAAAAAGCCTAGAATGATATGGTAATGTTTTATGCTGTTTTGCTTAATAATTAAGCAAAATAGAATTGTACGATAAACACAGACTTCCAGATCTGCTGGTTAAAAGCGGTTACTATAGTGTGGAAATCTGCTTTTTAAAAAAGGCTACAAAACTGAATAAAAACATACCATATAAAATACTTCAGAAGCCTGATAGAAATAGTTTTGGACCTGCTTTATCCACCCCAAAGGAAAGAGAATGTGAAGAGTGGAGAAACGAATGCTTGAAATTTGAAGTAGTAATTTAGAACAA
>NC_141991.1:135327948-135344331 GCF_049901715.1 Pseudonaja textilis
GGACATTCTAATCCCAATTGCCCTTGTAACTCAAGGACTACCCATACACGGGCAATTTAGAGGGGATTGTCTCTTTGCTGGCCAAAATACAGTGATGTTCCAGTTTCAAGCCTAGCATTTCTGTGTTTTTCATGTTTTTTATTTCATTCTTCCTGCCTAGGACTGGTGGAATTCCACAGCATTCTCAACATTCTTTCGGTCATGGAATGTGATTGTACACGATTGGCTGTACTACTATATTTATCAAGATTTTCTGTGGGTAGGTAAGGCTGTAATGGGTTGTGAGAATAATCTTTGGGGGCAGAACTGCAGCCAGGGCAATGGTCAAGAGGAGAGGTCTCAGCTCAGAGCAGGAATGGAGGAAGAATAACATCTCAGAAGAGATTCTCCCTTGTTGTTCAGAAAATAAAGGCCAGGAAGTTTGGGGGGAAGTGCTTTCAGACTTGCCAGATTCTGTTTCTGTAACCTTATAATAAAAGTCCTATTATTTGGTTTGGTTTACTGTGTGGAGCCCCTGAAAAGTCTGACATGCTTGCCAAATCCACCCTATATTGCCCCATACAGTAAACCTGCTGCATGTAATTTCTCTGTGCCTGTCCTCATTGTTTATTGGTGATCACCAAGATGAAGTCTATGATTCACCTGTGCTCCTTCTCTTCCAGTTGATTGGAGAGAGAGCCCGAGCTGGAGCTATGCTCACCGTCTTCCTTTTGTCAGCCATTTTCCATGAATATATACTCACCTTGTCTTTTGGCTTCTTCTATCCTGTCTTGTTTGTTCTGTTTGCTGGGACTGGAGGTAAGTAGCCCCCTCAGGAAATGGACTGAACCTTTCCTTAGAAGACTCAAGCAAGGCCCATAAAACATAATGTGGCATGGATTATTCCTGGTGAACCTTCATTCATTCTCTTCTGCCCTCCTCTGGTTTGGGGTTTCCACATTTCCCAATTGGCACACATTCATGTCCTTTTTGGTACAATTTTTTTACCGCTGGTAGGTTGGATTTGCTCCCACTCTATTCAAAATATATTAAGCCATTGGCCAAGGTCTTGTGATGGATCTTGTGATGCTTACCCATCCATCACAACACCACCAATTTATTTGACTCACAACTGACCCATCACAGGACCCATCACTAGAACCTGACCTGACCTGACCTCACCATCACAATGCCTGCTGACAACATGGAAACCTTATAAGCACAATACTGACACTGACACCCCCTAAATTCCACTGAAGATGGAAACCAGCCCACAAGCTCAGAGAATGACCTTCCACCCCATAACTCATGTACTCCAATTTACTATTATTATAATTTCCAGTATGCTTTGGACATCTTGGCTATGGAACCCTGGGTATCGCTACCCTAGATGAGTGGAGTTTTCCAAATTGAGAAAGACTAGCTAAGGAAAGATTGAAGACATTATCCTGCCCCCTCCCCCAACCAGTATTTCTCAATCTTGGTGACTTTAAGATATGTGGACTTCAGCTGAAATTTATGCACCCAATGGAGCCCAAAAACAATTCTGTAAAAGTTTACATAATATAATTCAAGCCATAGAATATGATGAGATTTGTATTATAGGAGACTTTAATGCTATCGTTGAAAAAAAAATGTAATGACACGAGAAAAGGAAATAGAAGAATTTTACCAAGAACTTTTTTTGAAATGGCCAAAGACCTAAGCATACAGGATGCTTGGAGAGAGAGGAATAGGGAGAAAAGTAAATTTACATGGTACTCAAACAGGCACAAGTCATGGTCCAGGATAGACATAGTGTTGATCTCGAAGGAGATGGATTCAGAAATCAAAGTAGTAGATATTGAGATGAACCTTTGGCCGGACCACAACCCCATGAAACTCTGCTGGAAAGGGCATAAGAGAACATCAAGATGAACATTTCAATGATCAATCTTAAAGGATAAAGATTTCAGGCTAAAGTTGGAGAAAGAATTAGGCTTCTTTTTTAAAGGTTATGAACAGGAGGATAAATCCCTCCAAAATCTCTGGGACACAGCAAAGGCATATATAAGAGGAGTGGCAATATCATACATGGCAAATAAAAACAAGGAGAAGAAACAATTACAGAAAACTCTAGAAGATGATTTTAAAAGTCTGGAGATAGCACTACAGAAAGAACCACAAAATGGGGAGAAGGCAAAGCCATGTCGCTGTGATACAGCTGCAATCTCGGGGCTCTGAGATCGCAGCTGATATCTTCGCCCCTGGTCAGTCCCAACGGACCTAATCCATCCCGTAGGGACGGTGATAGTAAGGGGCGCATTCTGCTGATCCAAGGGACATCGCAAAGTCCCAGGTTGATCCAGGAGAAGCCCTTTTATGATCGGCGGAGAGGCAGCCATTAAGCTGCTGAAGCTGAGACAGCTCCGGAAGGAAGAGACTGAAAGAGAAAGTGTATCGGTTGGTGAGGACTTTTTTTTGTATTAATATTTGGGACTTAAGGACACCCTAAGAAGGAGAAGAAATCTGTAAGATTTTTGACAAAACTGACTCAGCGGCGATTTTTTAAAAAGAAATGTCAAAGTGAGGCTTGGCTTTTTACTTTTACTTTTTTTTTTACTTAACTTCTATTGCGACTTAGCAATTATTAACTGGACTGGTTATTTCTCTTATATCAACCTATTCTTTCTCTCCTTTTTGACAGTTTATATTTTTTAGAATAGAGGCTCCCTTTAGTAAAAAAAAATTTAAAATGCATATATATATATAAATATATATCTTTTTTTTCTATTATGCTTTTTCTGGGAAAGAAGGGGGAGTGGATCAAAGAAACTTTGTAACACTGCCAACTAGAGGCTTGAAAATACTTTATTTGAAGCTGAGAGAACTGTGAAAAACTCTCAAGGACACTGGAATTTGATAAGATAGAGGGAAGAACACTGGAGAATGTTTTTACAGGTGCTCTTCAGAACTTCTATCAACAACTGAATATTTGAAGCTTGGCTTTGAAACTTCTGGAGAAGCCATAGTAAGAGCCTTGGACAATTAAATAAAATGCAGTATGCTCTTTTTATTTTTTCTTAGCTGTCTTATACCTCCTCTTCAATCCCATAGTATTTGGTAATAATTGTATATTTATTTTTTATTTATTTATTTATTTTTCTTTGTAAAGGGAAAGCCTTAGAATATTTTTTTTTCTTTTCCTATTGGGATTTTTGCCTTTTCCATCTCCATTTTTGATCCATTTTTGATGGCTATTATTTACTTTTGAGATCTTCCAATTGGATTAAGGTGTGAAGAACCTGAAGAATTTTTTCTTTTTTCTCTCTTCTTACTATTTTTTAACATTATTGGGTTTTATCTTTTCTTTTTTTTTCTCTTCATTTCTATTTTTTTTTTTTTAATTATATTGACTATCTCACAATAGGATTAAGGTCTAGAAGAACCTGAAGAACTTTTTCTTTTTAATTTTGGGCTTTTTTTATTGTCTTTTTCTTATTTTTATTCTTTTTCTTTTTTCCTAATTGGATTATAATTGACTACTCTACTAATTGGATTAAAAGAGCTTGAAGACCCTGAGTTACCTAAATGAGTAGGAAATCCATACCTTCGGGCATTTCAACCTCTGCTCCTGCTTCACCAACAGCTGGAGGACAACGTTTAACCCAGATAATGTCGAAGCAAGATAAAGGACAAGTGGATTTAAAGATGATTATGCAAGGAATTCAAGAACTTAAAACGAAATTGGATATCATTGAAAAGAAAATAGAAAGCATTGAACAAAGAGCTGAGAATATTGAACAAAGGATGGAGAGTATTGAACAAAGAATTGGGAAAACCAATAAAAAAATTGAAAATATTCAACAAATGATGGTGAACTATGATGAGAGACTCCAAAAAATGGAAGAGAAAGATAAGCAAAGAGACGTGACAATTGGAAATATTGACAGCAGATTAACAATGGTTTAACAAGACAAAAGTGGGATGTTGAAGTGGGAGTTGGACAGGTCAGAATTCTATCTCAGATTTCAAAATACAGAGGAAGAAAAAGGACAAAACTTGGCTGCAATAATGATAGAAATTTTGGCTGGAGCCCTGGGAATATCAGAGGAAAAGATGATGGATGGAGTAGATGAGATATATCGAGTCTTCACAAGATATGCGATGAGGAACAATCTACCAAGAGAGGTTCATGTCAGATTTACAAAGAAAACTATCAAAACACAAATATTACAAGTGGCAAGATAGAAGACGTTGAAATATAAAGACAATGAGATTGTGGTTTTAAAACAAGTACCCAGAAAAGTGAGAGAGATGAGAAGAGAATATCGATTCCTGACTAAAATGTTATTGAAAAAGGAGGTGAATTATAGATGGTTGATTCCAGAAGGATTAATGTTTACATGGCAAGAACAGAGACACAGAATTGACTCAATTGAGAAAGCAGAAATATTTTACAATCAATTTTTCAAAAAAAGAGAAATAGAAACAGAAAAAGAGATCATCACAATTGAATCTCAAGAGGACCAAATGGAGATGGGAAAAGAAGAAGGTGCAGTAGGTGGACAAGTGGAGACCAAAGAACAACGTGAAATAAGATCTACGAGAGCTGTTAGACCTAAATACAAAACATAATCATGGAGGAAAAAAAATTGATTTCTATGAATATAAATGGACTGAACTCAGCTATCAAAAGAAGAAAAACCTTTCATAAATTAGAGAAGTTAAAATTTGATATAATTTGCTTACAAGAAGTACACATTAAAAAACAACATGAACAATTACTGGCATGACCAAAATTAGGGAAAATATTCACTTCTCTGACCCATTGTAAAAAAAGAGGAGTGTTTTTTTTTTTAAGAACAAGTTTTATTGATTTTTGAAGACAAACAAAACATAAAACATAAAAGTATAAAACCTCCTTTCTAAGAATTACTTATAAATTTTGACAAGGCAAATAAAGCATTATTTTTTAAAACATAGTTCCACATTATCACATTTCCATTTACACATATATATCTTTTCCAAATTTCTCATTATTTCTCCCTTCACTTTTGTTCCATTATACTTCTTTCTATCAAAGTTTTAGTAATTCTCAATCAGTCATAAGCACACAAAATACATAACATAAAACAAGACATAAAAAAAAACCTCCTTAATTGTCATTTATACATGTCTTTTCCAAATTTCTCTCCCTTTAGTTTCATTCCTCCAAGGTTTTATTAATTCGCAATCAAACATAACTAATCAAAACACAAAACATAAACCATAAAACTTCTTTTGAAAAGTGGCTTAGCCCTGGGTTACATCTTTTTTAACAGACCTAAATCAAATTCATGCTTACCTTATATACCATTCATATCTTATTAACCATTTTATATTTTCTATATAACTTCTCCCATCTTTTCGCTCTCTTAATTATGTTTTATTTATTTCATCTTATTTCAAAATCATTATGCTTATATCTTTTGTCCGTTCTTTTCCAATCATCTATTTATCTCTTCTCTTTAGCTAAAAATTTCCCGTGTAATCACTTTTAAAGTGTGACGCCTTCCCCTAAAGTAAAACTTAAAATAATACATAATTTCCATCCTGATTCTGCATAGTACATTCTAGATATTAGATCTTAAAATAAAAGAATAATAAACTTATAGTATAGTTAAATATATAATTTCCATTCTAATTCTAATTCTGATTAGTACATTATTTTAGAATAAGAAAATAAAATACTAAGTTTATAATAACATTAAGACATTAACGAATTAAACTATAACTAAACATTAATCATTTTACACATTCTCCTTAATATTTTATTAAATATTGAAATCTATCATTATTAAACATTAATATTTTATTAAATATTCCAATAAACTATTTCAAATGCAAATACTACAATACTATCTTATGTACTCTTACAGAATCTTTCTTTAATTATGCACTATCCATTATCCTTTATCTCTAAAAAAAATTTGCTTTTTGAGATCTTGTTCTAGCCCGTAGCTTTTTTTTTCTTTTTTCCTCCCTTTCTTCTCCAGTCTGGTCTTTTTGCCCCCCCTCTCCTAGCCTCCCCCCTTTTAACTTCCCCTCTCTGTTGTAATTCTCTTTTCAATTGCTTTCTAACATTGTACCTTTTTTTCACCCTATTTTTCTTTTTCTTGGTTGTTTTATTAAATCTTAAATTCTCATTTTTCCTTCCTCTCTTCCCATTTTCTTTCTTAATCGAACTTTTTAGTCCATTAAAGATGGCTACTTCCTTTTCTTCTTCTTCTTCTCCTTCTCCTTCTTCCTCAAGTATTTGCTGGTACATAGAAACCGCCATTTCTAAAAAGTGGAAGGCAGCTCCCAAGGAATCCTTGCCATTTTGCTGTCTTTCTTTTAATTTTTCATATTCCATGTTTAGTTCATCCACAGATGGTGCCATTGTAAATTTTTAAAAACAACCCAGATGTTTTCAATCTTAAAGTAATTTCCAAATGTCAAAGTTATCAAACAATCCAAACAAACAAAAATTATTTCCTCTTCTTCTCTTTACAATTTTTCCTCCAGGGGCAAAATCCCAAATGTATTTTAAAAGCCGTATTACAGCTAATTGATGGTCTTATAATCTTCAAGGCGTCTCCTCCAACAAAGTTTTAAAAAAAAATTTTTTTTAGTCCTCTCCTTCCTACTTGTAACAAAGAGCTTATTTTTACCTTTAAAAAAGCAGGTTTTTCTGTGCTCCTTTGCTTTCTCCATAAGGAAGGGGAGTGAACTTTCCTTCAGCACTTTCGCAGTTGTAACAAATTCTTTTGGAAATAAATGTATCAATCCAAAAGTCAGGTTTCCAGGGTGTTTTGAAAGTAACTTAATGTCCCGGTTCAGCCAAGAAAACTTCTCCTTCTGGCTCTTACTCCTGCACAATCTTATCCGGTTGAAGATTTCTTTGTGGCTGCCATTACTGACAGCCGCTCCACCGCCTCAGGAAAAAGGAGTCTAGCCAGCTGGGGAAAGGGGGTGCGATATCCCCAGACCCCTGCCTGGATCTCCTCTGTCTTCCACTGCCCCTTCAGGGTAGCGACAACCCCCAAATCCAGTTGGATCGGGGGTACCTCAGCGGCGAGCGCAGCAGGGACCCGCAGAGAAGCGGATTCCTGCCGCCGCCGAAGCCTTGCAACCGGAAGTTCCCAAGAAAAGAGGAGTGGTTTTATATATTAAAGAAACTATTACAGCAAAATTGATGTATACTGATGAAGAGGGAAGAGTATTAATGGTTGAAATAGTGGATAATAATACAAAAACACTCCTGGTTGCAATTTATGCCCCGAATGATAAACAAGATTTTTACAAAAAATTACATATGAAAATATTGGGACTGGACTATATTAATATAGTTATGATGGGAGATTTCAATGGGATTGTAGACAATAAACTGGACTATACAGCAACAGCAACAAGACAAAATAGAAAGACTCTCCCTAAATCCTTTTTCAAAATGATAGATGAATTAAACCTAAAAGATATATGGAGAGAAAGAAATGCTAAAATTCAACAATATACTTTTTACTCAAATAGACATTTATCATGGTCCAGAATAGATATGATTTGGACCTCAACAGAATTAATATCTAATATTCAAGAAATAAATATTGAAACAAATACATGGGCAGATCATAATCCAATGACAATTAAATGGAAAGGACAAAAAAGAAGATCTAGATGGACATCAAATAATACTATTTTAAAGGAAAAAGACTTTACACAATGGATGGAGAAAGAATTGGCCTTTTTCTTTAGTGAAAATAAAAAAGAAGATACTTCAATACAGAATGTTTGGGATACAATGAAGGCATATGCGAGAGGTTTAATAATAGACCATACAAAGAAAAAGAACATTAGGAAGAGGCAAACTATCAAAGCCTTAGAAGATGATCATAAAAAACTGGAAAAAGAATTACAGAAAATGACACAGAAAAAAGAGATTAAACTTAAAATGGACATAATTAAACATAAAATGGGTCAGATAGAGAAAGAAGAACTGGCGCAAAAAATTAGAAGTGCTAAACAGAACTATTTTGAAGATGCAGATAGGCCAGGTAGATGGTTAGCATACAAACTGAGAAAGGAGAAAGAATCAAGGAAAATATTACAGTTAATAGATGATCAAGGCCAAATGTGCTATGGTAATAAGGAGAAAAAGGCAATTATCCGAGACTTCTATGGACAACTATATAAACAAGAGGATATTGATGAGGGAAAAGTTAAACAGTATTTACAAAATGCTAACCTACCTAAGATACCTGATAAGACTGAAAAAATGCTAGAAAGTACTATAACAATGATGGAACTAACCGAAGCACTTAACAGACAGAATAATGGAAAAGCACCAGGTCCAGATGGGCTACCGGCAGAATTTTATAAAACATTACAAGAATCGTTGAAATTCCATTGCTAGAAGTCATGAATGAAGTTATGTCAAATAAGAAGATACCTAAAACATGGTCAGAAGCTTACATCACACTTATTCCAAAAGAATGGGCTGATCCATTACAAATCAAGAACTATAGACCTATTTCTTTATTGAATGCAGATTATAAAATTTTTGCTTCAATTTTGGCAGAAAGGCTTAAAAGATACTTAATAATTTTATTCATCCCGATCAGAATGGGTTCCTGCCAAAGAGACAAATTAAAGACAATATGAGGGTAATTCTGGATACTTTGGAATATTATGAGGCGCACCCTGAAAAACAAATGGCTTTGATATTCCTAGATGCCCAAAAGGCATTTGATAATGTGAACTGGAGATTTATGTTACTATTACTGGAACAGATGGGTTTTGCCAGAAAATTTATTCAAGCAATAGAAGCCATATATTATAAGCAAATGGCAAAAGTAAAGTTAGAGGGAGAACTTACAGACTCTATTAACATAAGAAAAGGCACAAGACAAGGATGCCCATTATCACCTTTGTTATTTGTATTGACTTTGGAAGTGTTGAATAGAAATATTAGAGAGGACCCAAATATAAAAGGAATGAAAATCAAAAAGGAGGAATTTAAACTACAAGCCTTTGCGGATGATTTGGTTTTCATTCTGGAAGACCCTCTAGAGACAGCTTTAAAATTATTGGAAAAGATAGAGACATACGGTGAGTTTGAAAATAAATAAAGATAAAACAAAGATTTTGACAAAGAACATGTTATTAAGACAAAGAGAAGAGCTGGCAGACCTATTGAAAATTCAAGTTACGAATAAAGTTAAGTATTTGGGGATATATTTGACGTCAAGATGCACTACATTGAAAGAGAACAATTATATTAAACTCAAACAGCAGATAGCACTTGATTTGAAGAAATGGGAAAACCTACAACTGTCATTGATAGGCAGAATTTCAACAATCAAGATGAATATCTTACCCAGAATTTTATATTTATTTCCAACAATACCAATTAGGCTTGGCAAAGATTATTTTGAAGATTTAAATAAAATTGTGTTGAAGTATATATGGCAAGGTAAGAATGCGAGAATAAAATTAAAACTTCTGCAACATGCTAGAATTAGAGGAGGATTTGGCCTCCCTAATTGGAAGTTGTATTATCAAGCTGCAAATTTGATGTGGGCTAAAGAATGGATAACATTAAGAAAGACTAGATTGTTGACACTAGAAGAACATGTTCTATTACTGGGCTGGCACGCTTTTCTGTGGTACAAGGGAACTAAATCGCAGGGCTATTTTAGAAGGCATTATATATGGGAGTCTTTATGGTTAAACTGGGAGAAAATTAAGAGACAATGTTATTTGAAAATACCAGTTTGGTTATCAACTATTGAAGGTTTTTCTTATCCTATAATATACAAGAAGGAACAAACAGTTAGATATGGGGAAATATTGGATGAAAAGGGTGAACTTAAAACAATGCAAAACTTAGAAGAACAAGTCATAAAGATGAATTGGTTTTCATATGCGCAAATACACTCAAGGCATGTTAAAGATTCTAAAACAGAGGGATTTTGTTAAGTTCGAGCAATGAGAGGCTAGACCAGAGCATTAACAAGAACTGCTTTATTCAAACGAATAAAGGACTGTCGCGTCTGCTGGCTAACTAGCAGACATGCCCAGCGAACAGCAGCTGGCTCAACCCAGCAGCCGGCTTTTATAGCCGGCTGTCAAGGGAGCCAACCAATGGGAGCAGCAAACGCCCCCGCAACATGAACGGACCTGGTTGGGGACTTCGGTCAGTCCCAAGGACATAACACCCCTACCCCCCAGATGTGAACACGTATAGTCTTTTAAATACGCTGGAGGTCTGTGCGGCGCCCGGAGCGGCTTAGCTCAGGCGAGCCACTGTGAGGCACAGAGTTCGGGGAGCCAGGACTGGCTGTCGTTGGAGAGCGGTTTTGTTCTGGTGCCGGACCTGGCACCAGTGGACAGTCTCTGCCCTCGGGTTGGTTCGTCACATAGTCTCTGTCCAACAACCCGGGGGCTTCACTGGTCGGCAACGCTGGAGACTCTGGCTGGCAGTCCCGGTCTACTGCCCGCTCCCTCAGTTCAGATGGTGGCGCCAGGTCTCTCTGCTGGTCCCCGGTTGGGCCCGGCTGTGGCGATTGGAGATTGACCGGAGACCAGGGTTCTGCGTTGGTGTGACCGCTCCGGCGCTTCCTAATCTGGTCCAGGTGCCTCCGCCAAACGTGACCGTCTTCCAACTGAACTCGATACGATCTCGGACCGGTGATGGCCACGATCTTCCCTGGTACCCACAGTGGATCCCCGGCGTAATTCCTGACAAATACAGGATCCTGCAAAACAAAATCTCTGACCCAACTATCCGAACCAAGAGGGGTGTCAGGGCAATAGTGGGGGTGCAGCCTGTCCAACACAGTTCTTAGGCGTCTGCCCATTAGGAGCTCGGCCGGGGACTTGTTTGTGACCGTACAGGGGGTCGTGTGTTGGCTTAAGAGGAAACGGGAGAGTCTTAAATGCCAGTCCTCTTGGTTGAACCTGGCCAATGCCTCCTTCGTTGATCTAACAGCTCTCTCTGCCAACCCGTTGCTGGCAGGGTGAAAAGGGGCCGTGAGGATGTGTCGGATGCCCAGGTTGGTGACATACCGGCTGAACTCCGATGATGTAAATTGGGGGCCATTGTCTGAGACCAGGGTGTCTGGCAGGCCGTGTGTCACAAATAAACGGGTCAGGGCTTTGGCAACGGCTTGGGTGGTGGTCGTGGGGAGGAGAGCCACATCGATCCACTTGGAATATGAATCCACGACCACCAGGAAAGTCTTGCCGTGCATTGGTCCGGCCAAGTCAATGTGGAGCCGTGACCAAGGTGCGTTGGCACTCTCCCATTTAGTTGGTGTGGTGACTGGTGGTGATGGCCTGGATTCCTGACAGGGACGGCACGAGCTTACCCACTTGACAATCTCGTCATCCATGCCGGGCCACCAGACATAACTTCGAGCCAACGCTTTCATCCGGACGACACCCGGGTGGCCCTCGTGCAGTGCTTTGAGGACGGATGTGTGAAGCGAGGTTGGAACGACGATTCTGGTACCCCACAACAGGCAACCCTGTAAACTAGAAAGCTCCAATTGGCGAGTTTTAAATGGTGTGAACTCAGATGCAAGGTTAGTGACCAGCCACCCCCTCCTTACCCAGTCCAGAACCTGGGCGATTGTTTTATCTTTCTTCTGAGTGAGTGGCAATGTCGTCAGCGGTGATGGGTAGGTTGAGCTCGCTGACATCGAAGATGGCGTGGACAGGGGCTGGGTCCTCCACAGGGGCTGGCAGGGGGCAGCGGCTGAGGGCATCGCCGTGGCTTAGGGTTTTCCCTGGGCGGTGGATGAGTTTGTACGAGTAAGCCGCCAGGAACAAGGTCCATCTCGTCATCCTGGGTGACAAAACTTGGGGGGTTTGTTTGTCCCCGGACAGGAGTCCCAGAAGTGGTTTATGGTCTGTGATGAGCTCGAATTTGTGACCGAAAAGGAATTCGTGAAATTTTTTTACCGCGGCAACTGCGGCAAGGGCCTCTTTATCAATTTGGCTATAATTACGCTCGGTTGTTGACAAGGTTCTGGAAAAGAAAGCAATAGGCGCCTCGGAGCCATTGGGTAGTCTGTGGCTTAAGACGGCTCCAATCCCGAAAGGAGATGCATCTGCGGCTAAGACTAAAGGAAGGCGTTGGTCGAATTGTATTAGGACAGCGTCTGAGGTGAGCAGAGATTTGACTGTTTTAAAAGCATAATCTTTGGGTCCCCAGTGCCACGGTGTATTTTTGTCTAGGAGTCTGTGCAGGGGTTCGGCTACTGACGCTTTGTGGGGTAGGAACGATGCATAGAAATTTAATAAGCCCAGGAAAGCTTGTAACTCAGATTTAGTAGATGGGGTGGGTGCCTCGTGGATCGCTTTGACTTTAGATTCCACCGGGTGGATGCCAGAGGCGTCTATTCTATACCCTAGAAAGTCCACCTGCTTAGTGGCGATGGCACACTTCTCCCTTTTTAGTTTGAGACCATGCTGCCTGAACTTGTCTAATACCGCTCTGACTCTTTGGAAAAGTTGGGGTCTGTCCCTGGCTGAGACCAATATGTCGTCAAAGTAAGGAACTACACCAGGGAGGCCTTGGAGTATTCGTTCCATTAATGACTGAAAAATACCTGGGGCCACACTTACGCCAAATTGGAGACGTTTGCACCTGAATGCCCCTCTGTGAGTAACAATAGTTTGTAAGTCGGCCGTTTGACTGTCAACAGGGAACTGCTGATATGCCTGTGACATGTCCAATTTGGCGAAAATGGTGCCAGGTTCGAATGTGTGCAACAGGTGCTGAATGACTGGGACTGGGTAAGCGCTAACCTGTAGGTAGCGGTTAATTGTGGTCTTATAATCAGAACAAATTCTTAAACTGCCATCTTTCTTAAGGGGCGTGACAATCGGGGTCTCCCACTTGGCAAAATCCGTGGGTTCTATCACCCCTTGCTTGAGTAATTTGTCCAGTTCCGCGTCCAGTTTTGGGCGAATGGCAAAAGGTACTCTACGTGGTTTTAAACGGACGGGAACTGCTTGAGGGTCTACCGAAAAAGAAATGGGCGTGCCATTGTAACATCCTAATTCACTACTGAATACATCAGAGTAGTCTGCAAATAACGAGTCAGTATCAGAAGCTGAGACAGCATGGATTCCCGTTATACTAAGGCCAAGAGAGGGGAACCAATCCAACCCCAAAAGACTAGGGAGGGCACCGTCAACGACCACTAAAGGCAAATGGCCTTTGAAGGTTTTAAATTTAACGAGGAACTTGCCTTTGCCGAGTACTGGAATGTTCTTTCCTTGATAGTCCCTCAAGGTGAGATGGCACTTTTGAAGTTGGTTCCTCGATAGACTGGGCTGGAGTTTCTTGAGTGTGCTCCATGAGATGATTGAGAGCGCTGACCCCGTGTCTACTTCCATGCGGCAAGGCTTACCTTCTAAATAGATAGAAAGTGTGATTTTATTAGAGGTATGAAAAGTGTGGTTAGCGTGATAGCACGTGTAACAGTTTTCTACTTGCCTTTGAGGCCCAGGAGAAGAATAAGGAGGAGAGTTTTGAGCCCCACTGTGTGCTGCCTGGCAGACCCTGGCGATGTGGCCTTTCTTGTGGCAGTTGTTGCAGGTAGCATTCCTGAACCTGCAAGCTGGCCGGGAATGGGGTCCTCCGCAGGATAGGCACAAGAGAATGTGCTTGGGCGCGTTGCCGTTTCCTTGCCTCGCCCCTACCTGTGGTCGTCTAGATGGTTTGAGACGATGAACATCTGAGTGTTCAGTAGGGTCGTCCTCACTCACCGCCTCCTCAGAATGTACGGAAGTAGAGCTGGGTTTGGGTGCGGTGCCCTGGATCTCAGCGGCTGACTGGGTTGCTAGTTCTGCAGCTAAGGCTTCTTCAATGGCTTGGGAGAGGTTAAGATCCTTTCTGGCCAGTAAACGTCTCTGGAGCCTCAAGTCTTTGACCCCGCAGACGAGTTGGTCGAGTAACATGTCGTCCAAGTAATTTTTGAACTCGCAGTGGAGAGCTGCTGTCCTCAGGGCGGCCATGTATTGATTGATGGATTCCCCCTCGGCTTGCTTCCTCATCCGAAAGGCAAAACGTCTAGCAATCTGTGATGGTTTTGGAGAGTAATGGTTGGAAAGCGTTTCCAACAGCTCGGCCCATGGGACGTTCTTGAGTTCCCGTGGCGCGAAAAGTGCTGTGGCTGTATCGAAGACTGCGGCCCCGCAGTAGATAAGGAAGTAAGATTTCTTCCTGTGCTCCGCAGCATCAGCCAGACCGATGGCATCGATGTAGTGATTGAAGCGGTTTCTATAAGAGTCCCACTTCTCTTCGTCTGGCTTAAATGGTGGGAAAGCCGGGTTGGAGTTCATCTTGGAATTTCAGTCTGTTAGCTGACTGATCTGTCCCTCTGGGAACACGTGGCCCTGAATGTGTTACCGTGAGCGTGGCGGCTGTGGCTGCAGCGCCTCACCTTGCTCAGTGACTTCAGCTCTCGAGAGGTTTTTTGTATTTCACGCTCCCTGTTAGCGCTTAGCGGCTGTGGTTATAGCGCTGTAACTGACAGTGATTTGAATTTCGCGCTCCTGGAGAGCGTAGGCGGCTAATAGCTGTAGCGCCGTAACTGTCAGTGATTCAATTGTGCGCTCCCTGGAGAGCGTAGCGACTGTAGACACAGTGCTGACTTCACTCAAGGCTTGGATTCAAACGGCAGCGGTTTGAATCTCGCGCTCTTTTACGAGCTGGGCGGCTGTGGCTCTCAGCGCCCTACTTTCGCTTCTGTAGCTTTCTAACTGAGCGGCTACAGACGCTCTGCTTTCACTTCCTGCTCTTAGCAAGCTGGCCGAGCTCTCAGCGGCGCGGCTGTAGCTCAGCGCTGGGTGTGATTTCAACTCGTTTTGTTGGTTGCTTCTGGTTAGCCTGATCCCACCCTCGTCGCCAGTGTTAATTTAGAGCAATGAGAGGCTAGACCAGAGCATTAACAAGAACTGCTTTATTCAAACGAATAAAGGGCTGTCGCGTCTGCTGGCTAACTAGCAGACATGCCCAGCGAACAGCAGCTGGCTCAACCCAGCAGCCGGCTTTTATAGCCGGCTGTCAAGGGAGCCAACCAATGGGAGCAGCAAACGCCCCCGCAACATGAACGGACCTGGTTGGGGACTTCGGTCAGTCCCAAGGACATAACAGATTTTATGATAAATTGACTGACTTAGATAAGATTTTGACAGGTACTGATGAAAAAGTGATTAAAAAACTATATGGTTATTTACTGGAAATTAAACTAGAGGAGGAACAAGTTAAAGAAACAATGATTGCTTGGGGAAAGAATTTTGGATATGGGATTGATTTAGAGAAATGGCAAAAATTGTGGTCTCAAAATTATAAAATGACAATGTCAACAGCATATAAAGAAAATTTGTATAAGATGTTTTACAGGTGGCATTTTCCCCCAACAAGAATAGCAAGAATGTTCAAGAATAAATCTGAAAAGTGTTGGAAATGTCATCAGACACCTGGCTCTTATTACCATATGTGGTGGACTTGTGAGGATGCTAGAAAATATTGGACTAAAATTCGCATATGGTTGGAAAAAATGACAAAGAAACATATATGTCAAAGAAGTCCGTCACATTCAATGTTTTTAAATATTGTAATCAATAAAATTTGTAATTAAAAAAACATGGAAATTGCTGTTATTTTAGATTTTGTAATGGGGAATGTTCCTATTGTAGATAACAGTTATTAGAAATCAATAACTGAGAGATCTCCTTGGCTCAGTGTGGCTGGAATATACACAATTAACCCCTTTTCTGTTTGTCTTCATAGTGTTCTTCAACTTTGTTTTCAATGAAAAGAGAAAAGGCCCTGTCTGGAACACCATCATATGGATATGCCTCCCTTTTGGCCTAGCAATCGTTTTCGCCTTATACTGCCAAGAGTGGTTTGCACACGTCCACTGTCCACTCAAGGAGGTGAGTAGACAGTTTACCTTGTGGAGGTAGAGTAAGTCTTGGGTTCCCTCTTGGTTTCAACTTTTGTTGCTTTCAGATATAAAGTGATAAAATAGGAGGAAAAAACCCTCCAATCTAGCTGGAACCATTTAATTACAGATTGCTTCATTATTCCTTATATTTATAAATACTACGGCCACCTTTTGGCTCTAAAACATTAAAATATTCCAATCAATCAAAAATAAAGAAAAAAATATTTCACATTAGCTGTATTTTGGGGCATTTCAATATGTGAAAAAAGCACCTGACTGTTATTGATTCATGAATGTTACAAAGCTCTTATTGTTTTATTTTCACTCCATTTATTTCCATTTTATGGAGACCTGAACAGGAAAAAAGGCCTAATCAAAAATCCACTGAGAACAGCAGATATGCCCAACGTGTTGCCAACCATGTATGTTGGCTCTGATT
>NC_141991.1:135344431-135408753 GCF_049901715.1 Pseudonaja textilis
AACTGTGTGATTAACTTGACAACTGCAGTGATTCATTTCATAATTGTGATAAGAAATGTCGTAAAATGGGACAAAAGTCAGAAAACAACTACTTCACTTAGCAACTGAAATTTGGGGCTTAATTGTGGTCGTAAGTCAAGGACTACCTGTACTAAATAGGAGGAATCTGGTGAAGTGGGACCCTGTTGTGATGGAAGGGAGTCTGGAGTCTGGGGTGGGAGGGGCTGCATTCCAGAGAAAGAAGAGGCAGCAAAGTTTAGATAACTTGGTTGGGAGAAAAAGGATCAAGTCCTCCTAAAAGTTCTCAGAGAATGTTTATAATGATGCAGGTAGTTTGCTTTAGTTCTGTCAATAGCTGAGGAATAATATGAAATTCATCATATCTTTCTTGGTTTGGGAGCCTTGACATCTATCTGCCCTGCTTAACTGGCCTTTCCCTTGCTGCCTTTTCCCACAGCTCCTCCACTTCCCCATCTTCCCTCTGCTCCATCTTGTCTGATATGTGGTGATTCTAGAAGAATAAATTCTTGTGGTACCCATCAATGGACATTGTATTCCAACAACATTGTCTCCTATCCGAGTCCAAGCCAGATCTCACTCTATTGCTCTCTTACTGTTGTGGAGATTTTCCTCCCATTTTTGTTTTTTTTTTTTTTTGAGATCAACAAAGCTTGGCAAGGTGCTGCCACCTGCCACGAATGAGAAGGCAATTAGGCTCAGTTAAATCTGGATGTGTAATGGATTTTTTTTTTAAAAGAATAATCTTCTATGAGCTGGGATCTTTTTATCTCAAATCCTTTATTAAATATTTGTGCACTCTGTATAAATAAATGGCAATGATACAAGGAACAAATTATTAGTACTTAGGAGGTACAAACAAGTTAACTTGAATGTTTCCATTAATTTTTGCATTGCTATTAGTTATTCTCTGCTGACTATGAGTCTGTAAAAGTTTTGACAGAAGTGATTAAGCGGCAATTTTAAACAGAAATGTCAAAGTAATGGTTTTTTCTCATTGCTGGATTTTTTATACATGATCTTATATTTTGAAACTGGACTGGTTTTTCTTTTCCATCTATTTTTTCCCCTCCTTTTTGATTTTGTAACCATTTTAGGCTAGAGACTCCCTTTTAGTTATTTCTTTTTTAAAAATATCTTTTTCTTTCTTTTTATTAATTCTTATTGTATTTTGCTTGGAAAAGGAGTGGGAGAGTGAAAGTAAAGAAACTTTGTAACACCGCCAACTAGAGGCTTGGAAATATTCTATTTCTCTTGTGACCAGACAAAGCTGAGAAAGAAAGAACTGAGACTTTTTTTTCAAGGACGTTGCTATTTGATTAGATAGAGGGAAGAGCATGGGAGTGTATTATTGCAGGTGCTTTTCTGGTTTTCTATCAACAGTTGGAGTCTGGTGTTGAAGTTTATGGGAAAAGAAAAGGTGACAAGTTTCTGGAGAAGAGTGTTATAACAAGAGCCTTGGATAACTAAACAAAGTGCAGTGTGTTTTCTTGATTTTTCCTAAACTGTGCTACCCCTCCTCAACAGTTTACTTTTTGAAATAGCTATTTGGACTTGTAGTTCTTTGGAACTTGTCTTTGCTTTTTTTTTTCCTTTATGCTTGTCTTTGGAAGTTAATTTTTTACATTTGTTTTTTATTTTAAAAGAAAAGTTTTAGTATTAATGACTCCCTGCCTTTTCTTTTTAAGGGAGTAGCCTTTTTTTCTTTTTCTCTTTTTGACTTTCTGGTATTTTTGTTTTCCCATCTACCTCCAATACTGTTTTTTTCTTTCTTTTTATCTTCCTGGCTTTTTTTTCTTTTTCTCTTATGCAGTCTTTTATATTTGAGACCTCTTAATTGGATTAGGGTGTTGAAGAACCTGAAGAATTTTTCCTTTTTTAAAGCTTTTTATTCTTCACTTTTCTGTCTTTTTTAGGATTTTACAACTTTTTCTCCTTTGTGTATGTTTATGGTTTTTTCCTTCATTTTTGAATTTTCATTGTTATCTAACTAATCGATTGGATTAAGGTATACAAGAACCTGAAGAAATTCTTTTTTCGTTTTTTATTATTATTACTATTTGGCTTCTTTTTCCCTACTCTTTTTATTTGGAATCGCAGTTGGTTACTTCACAATTGGATTAAGGTCTAGAAGAAACTGAAGATTTTGAATTGTTTGAAATGAGTAGGAAATTAACAGCTACTGGTTCTTCAACTTCTACTTCCTCCTCTCCACCATCTGGAGGACAACGTTCAATACAGACAATGTTAAGGCAAGAGAAAGAACAAGAAAAAGAAAAAGTGACCCTGCAGATGATTATGCAAGGAATTCAAAACATTCAAACAAGATCAGAGAATATTGAAAAGAGAATAGAGAACATCGAACAAAGAACAGAGGACATTGAACAAAGAACAGGGAAAACCGATGAAATAGTCAAGAACATCCAACAAATGATGATGAAGTATGATGAGAGACTACTAAAAATCGAAGAAGAAGATAAACAAAGAGATAAGAAGATTGAAGACATTGATACCAGATTAACTGTGGTTGAACAAGATAAAAGTGGTATGCTGAGATGGGAGATGGACAGATCAGAATTTTATCTCAGATTCCAAAACATAGAGGAAGAAAAAGGACAAAAATTTAGCCGAGATAATGATAGAAATATTGACTGAAGCTTTGGAAATAACTGAAGAGAAGATGATGGATGGAATAGATGAGGTTTATCGAGTCTTCACAAGATACGCAATGAGAAATAGCCTACCAAGAGAAGTTCACATCAGATTTACAAAGAAAGCCATTAAAACGCAAATATTGCAAGTGGCAAGAGAGAAAACATTGAAATATAAAGATAAGGAGATTGTGGTTTTGAAACAAGTACCCAGAATAGTGAGAGAGATGAGAAGAAAATACCAATTCTTGACCAAATTGCTACTTTAAAAAGAGGTGAATTATAGATGGCTGATTCCAGAAGGTTTAATATTACCATGGCAAGAACAGAGATACAGAATTGATTCAGTTGAGAAAGCTGAATCATTTTATACAGAATTTTTCAGAGGGAAAGAGGAAGAGGCAGAAAAAGAAATTTCACTAATTGAATTCCAAGAGGACTGCCAAATGATGGCTGAAAAAGAGGAAGGTGCAGTAGGTGGAAAGGAGGAAGCCAAAGGACAACGTGAACCAAGATCCATGAGAGCTGCCAAACCTAATTATAAAATATAACCATGGAAGAGAAAAAATTGATTACAATTAATATAAATGGACTTAATTCAGGCATTAAAAGAAGGAAAACTTTCCATAAATTAGAGAAATTAAAATTTGATATAATCTGCCTACAAGAAGTATATATTAAAAAGCAATATGAACAATTGTTGATACAGCCAAAACTAGGGAAAATATTTACCTCCTTGACACAATGCAAGAAAAGAGGAGTGGTTTTATATATTAAAGAGACCATTCCAGCAAAATTGATTTATACTGATGACGACAGAAGAATACTAACGGTGGAAATAATGGATACTAATATAAGAACACTCCTGATTGCAATCTATGCCCCGAATGACAAACAAGAATTTTATAAAAAATTACATATCAAAATAATTGAACTGGACTATGCTAATATACTTATGATGGGAGATTTTAATGGAATTGTAGACAACAAACTGGACTATACAGCACAGAAAACAATAAAGCAAAACAGAAAGACTCTCCCTAAATCTTTTTTTAATATGGTAGATGAAATAAACTTAAAAGATACATGGAGAGAAAGAAATGCTAAAACTAAACAAAACACCTTCTACTCAAGTAGACGCTTATCATGGTCCAGAATAGATATGATATGGATGTTAACAGAATTGTTAACTAATATTCAAGAAATAAATATTGAAACAAGTACTTGGGCAGATCACAATCCAATGACAATTAAAAGAAAGGACAAAGAAGAAGATCTAGATGGACGCTAAATAATACTATTTTAAAGGAAAAAGACTTTACACAGTGGATGGAGAAAGAACTGCCTTTTTTCTTTAAAGAAAACAAAAAAGAAGATACATCAATCCAGAATGTATGGGATACAATGAAGGCATATGCCAGAGGCTTGATAATAGACTATACAAGGAAAAGAAATACCATGAAAAGATTAGCCTCTAAGGCATTAGAAGATGAGTATAAAGGACTTGAAAAAGAGTTACAGAAAATGCCACAGAAAAAGGACATTAAGTTAAAAATTGATATAACCAAACACAAAATGGGTCAAATAGAAAGAAGAATTAGCACAGAAAATTAGAGGTGCTAAACAGAATTACTTTGAAGATGCAAACAAACCAGGTAGATGGTTAACATATAAATTGAAAAAGGAGAAAGAATCAAGGAAAATATTGCAATTAATAGATGATCAAGGCCAAGTTTGCTATGGTAGTAAAGAGAAGAAGGAAATCATTCGAGACTATTATGGGAAATTATACACACAAGAGAATATTGTGAGGAAAGAGTCAAACAGTACCTACAGAATGCTAAGTTACCCCAGATATCTAAAGAGATTGAAACAATGTTAGAAAGCAATATAACAATGATGGAGTTAACTGAAGGACTCAAGAAGCAAAATAATGGAAAGGCACCAGGCCCAGATGGACTTCCGGCAGAATTTCACAAAACATTACAAGAATCGTTGAATCTTCCATTGCTAGAAGTTATGAATGAAGTTATGTTAAAGAAGAAGATACCTAAAACATGGTCAGAAGCTTATATTACACTTATTCCAAAGGAGGAGGCCAACCCATTACAAATTAATAACTATAGACCCATTTCCCTACTAAACGCAGATTATAATTTTTTTGCTTCAATATTGGCAGAAAAACTTAAAAAATACTTAAATAATTTTATCCATCCTGATCAAAATGGATTTCTGCCAAAGAGACAAATTAAAGACAATATGAGAGTAATCTTGGACACCTTGGAATACTACGAGTCACATCCTGAAAAACAAATGGTTTTGATATTTCTAGATGCACAGAAGGCATTTGATAATGTGAATTGGTAATTCATGTTGTTATTGCCGGAACAGATGGGCTTTGCTAGAAAATTTATTCAAGCAATAGAAGCTATATATCATAAGCAAACGGCAAAGGTAATGATAGAGGGAGAACTGACAGACTCTATTGATATAAGAAAAGGAGCAAGACAAGGGTGCCCACTATCACCTCTGTTGTTTGTGTTAACTTTGGAAGTGCTAAATAGAAATATTAGAGATGAAAAGAATATAAAAGGGATGAAAATTAAAAAGGAAGAATTTAAGTTGCAAGCATTTGCAGATGATCTGGTTTTTATTTTAGAAGACCCACTAGAAACAGCATCAAAATTGATAGAAAAAATAGAGACATATGGAAAGGTGGCTGGTTTGAAAATAAATAAGGATAAGACAATGATCTTGACAAAGAATATGCTATCAAGACAAAGGGTGAACTTAAATCTATACAAAAACTAGAGGAACAAAGTATAAAGATGAATTGGTTTTCATATGCGCAAATACATTCAAGGTATGATAAAGATTCTAAAACAGAAGGTTTCTATGATAAACTGACTGATTTAGATAAGATTTTGACAGGTACTGATGAAAAGGTGATTAAAAAATTGTATGGATATGTATTAGAAATTAAATTAGAAGAAGAACAAGTTAAAGAAACAATGATTGCTTGGGGGAAGAATTTTGGATATGGGATTGATTTAGGGAAATTGCAAAAATTGTGGTCTCAAAATTATAAAATGACAATGTCAACAGCATATAAAATAAAATTGTATAAGATGTTTTACAGATGGCATTTCCCTCCGACAAGAATACCAAGAATGTTCAAGAATAAATCTGAAAAATGTTGGAAATGTTATCAGATACCTGGCTCATATTACCATATGTGGTGGACTTGTGCAGATGCTAAAAAATACTGGACTAAAATCCACATGTGGTTGGAGAAAATGACAAAAAAACATATAGATTTGAAACCAGAGATTTTTTTATTGGGAATTTTACCTGAAATATATAGTAAAGATTTGAAATACCTGATTGTAAATGTATTAACAGCAGCTAGGATTGTATTTGCTAAAAAAACTGGAAAAATGAGAAAATTCCATCACAGGAGGAAATTATTAAGAAAATATTGGAATGTGCTGAAATGAGCAGATTGACATTTGAAATTAGAGAACAGGATGATAAACAATTTTATAAAGTTTGGGATCTATTCTATCAATGGTTAGACAATAAAGTATAGTAACGAAATACGTAGACTTTTAGAAAATACTAAATATATAAAGATGTATTCTTTTCTTATTATATCTACAAAATGATTTTAGGATAGATTTGGGATGATAATATGAATTGTCACAAAACAAATTAAGTAAAATATGATTATTTCCTAAAGCATGAATGAATAAAAGTATAGCCAAATGATTGATTAATAATGATACCAATATATTTAATATTGGATTGAAAATACGAGATCATATACAATGTAACTGTAATTGAAGACTACAAAATGGAAGCACAAAACAATTTGTAAACCAACTGGCACACTGTATGTACATATATGGAAGATGGCCTGATGTTTTTATGTTTTGTTTGTTTATGTTTGTTTTAAAAACCAATAAAAATTTATTTAAAAAATGTATATATCTGCCTATCTCAAGTCTTGGGAAGCACTTACTAGGTAAATGAAAATCCCATAACCAGTCTGGCTGACTGTGTGACCAACAGTAGTAGTAGTAGTAGTAGTTAGTAGTAGTAGTAGTAATAGTAAAAGTAGTGTAGTGATTCATTTCAATTCCGAGAGGTGGCTGCTCTCCAAATGGAAGGTGTCCCCTATCTGAGGGTTTAATTGGTGGAAGTTGTCCATCCACAATAAGGAACAGAAGATACATGGATCCTCTTCCCGTTGAGATGCCCTGCTTTCCTTTTATAGCATTTTCTTTCATTCTTCAGCAAAGCCTAATAATCAGCCCCTGAAAACGTTTAGGAAAACCGCTTGGCTCTTTGTGTTTTTCCTTTTCCTTTTTAGCATAGTAATGGTGGTTGTGACAGTGAAAGTAGTTGCTCTGATCACGTGCATCATAGTAGATCTTTGCAGGCTCTAATCTTTTTGACCTAAAGTGAAAAGGCTCCCAGATCAGTTGTTCTCTGTATCCCTCCCATCTCCACTTACATAGATTTCTTGATGTTCAAAGCGTTTCTTCAAGTTCTGCATCAATGTGTCTTCAGTCAGTGGCTCCAACAGCACCAGGTCTCCTACACCCACAGAGTCAAGCACCGCCATACTCTCCATGGTTGTAAGAATGGCCGGGATTCCAAAAATAGAGGAAAGTAACCTGCAAGCAATTGAGTCACAAGTTAAATCCAGATGTTTTTGCCACACAATCAAAAGCTCTTCACACAATGACTCATGAAAAACAGTTGCAGATTCTTGGTTTCATTCTTCGTATCAATGACAATCCACAGATAATAAAGTGCAAAAAAAGAAGAAGCATAAAGTATAAAGCCCAATGTGAGTTTTACAACAGTAAAAAGAATCAAATTATTAAGATGATCTAGGGCACTGCTTGACTGATTGTGCAATTTAAAGAATGGCACATAAATAGATGTTTTGGAGAAGGATCCCAAGAATACCAAGGACAACCAAGAAAATGAACTGATGGACCATTGAACAAATCAATCCAGCATTCTCTTGATGCATAAATGATCAGATTCAAATTAGCCTATTTTGGACACAATGCGAAGATCTTGGTCTCTTGAAAAGGTTATAATGCTGGGAAAAATGAAAGGAAAGGGAAGAAGAGGATTGTAGCAGGATGGTAGATAGACTCAATTACAGTGGTAATAGGCTCCATTCAAAGGTCTGAAAGATCAGATTAGAGACAGATTGCCATGGAGAAAAACAGATTGTTAGGTGTCATAAATGACTTGATGACATATAATCAATCAATCAATCAATCAATCATATAAATGGATATCTTTGCAAAATAATTATATTTCAGACTCTAGACAAATTCCGAATTAATATCTCTCTTATATTTATTCAATTTATTATCTGTCTCTAAATTACACTACTTCCGTAAACTTCATGTTACGAGCGAAGTTCCATCAGTCATTACATAGCTAGAATACTATTTCCTTTGTATATACCACTGTTAAATTTATTATCAGTGGAAAGTCACTTCTCTATTATGATGCTGTAAATTTACAGTTTGGCTACAGTGAACAGATTTATCATAATTTTGTCAAAAGTTATTCCAGATGGGAAATGTCCTTTAGTAGTTCATATTTTTTTTCTAAATGGACAGTTCACAAGAGATGCTTTGATCTAAGGGTAATGTATAAATTGCAACACAGATGAAATACACTAAATTTAGACAGTTCTATGTACTATATGGAGGTAAGGCATTTTGAGGAGCAAAAAAATGTATCTCCCTCTTATAAAAAGAGTATTTACTAAAGAGGCAACTACCCAGTGATGGGATTCAGTCAATTTACACCACTTTGGGAGAACCGGTTAAGTTTCTGAGCAGTTTGGTGAACTGGTTGTTGGAAGAAATCATTAGGGCAGAGAACCAGTTGTTATATTATTTGAATCCCACCACTGCAGCTACCTCATTACAGACTTGATTGATTATAATACCTAGATACCTGTATCCTTCTAATGATTCATATATCTGCAATATTTCAGAACATCATTCCAGATGTTCATGATTCCAGCAAAGTATGTAATGGGGGGAAGGGCAACTCCACAGATGCAGGCTTTGCCTCCTCTCACAGAGAAATGCATCAGCATACAGTGGCGGGATTCAAATTTTTTTACTACTGGGTCTGTGAGTGTAGCTTGGGGGTGTGGCATGAGAAGGTTACTGTAAAATCTCTAATCATAGGTGTTATTTGCTGGTTCTCTGAACTACTCAAAATTTCTGCTACCAGTTCTCCAGAACTGGTAAGAACCTGCTGAATATCACTTCTGCAACCATACCATGAACATAATGCAGAAAAGTCAGTGAAGGCACATATAATGAGAACCAAGCTGATCTTCCTTTCAATGTGCCTATGCAGGATAGATAGCACTGAAATCTGAAATGGACTATTAACACTCCAGTGCATAACCTCCAAGGAAATGATGACTGCATATACTATATTCCACAATACAGATAATCTTCATTTAATCATCACAGTTGTGACCAGCAATCGGTCATTATGTAAAGAGCTTACTAAGTGGATCCCTTTCAATCAGGTTATGGGACAGAAATAGCATTGATTGCATTTGCTGATAATCTCTGGCGAGAGTGGGGTGGGGGTCATGTCCCCATCCTCTATCTCCTTGATCTCTCAGCAGCCTTTGATATCATCCATCATGGTACCCTTTTGGGCTGGCTGCAGGACTGGGCTTGAGACAGTCCAGTTTTGGCTCCTTTCACCAAGCCAGTCCCAATCAATGTCAATAGGAAGTGAGAGGGCCAGCCCATAGCTGCTCCTCTGTGGTGTGCCACAGGGCTTGGTTGTCAGCATTCCAATGAAGCTCCCCATTTCATTCAGCTCTCAGAAACAAAGTTCATCCAAGTAAAAAATTTATCGAAGAAGTCATATTGGCACATCTGGGAAAACCCGAATCTGGGAGTTCCGGGTTTTCCCTTCCTAACTGAAAATCAAAAGCCCATCCCCTGCCCCCACCAGTCCATCACATGGTCCAATCCACCACCATCCTCTCCAGATGCAAGGTAAATTGTCCTTGACTCAATGAGAAGAATGTTGTTGTGTCTAATCTTCCACCTCTTTACGAAATCCCCCCTCCCAAATTCCCAGGCACTAATTGTGGCAGCCTCGAAGCTTCTAACTAAAATATGGCTTCCAAGGCTGACATCGGTACTCTCTCCACTCCTTGAAGATATGTAAATGTTTATTGAGATTCTTAGTTATTCCAAGTCATGGTTATCCCAAAGGTACTTTTCTGAAAGGTAACTGGATTTTCTTTCTATTTTCCTTGAAGACATTTTGCTTCTCAACCAAGAAGCTTCCTCAGTTTTGACTAAATGGTGTGGGGAGGGGGGCAGGGGCGATGGAAAGATGTATACTCCTTGCAGTTATTGTAGACATCAAAGGAACAGAGATACATTGGAATTGGAAGGAGTTCGGTTACATCTTGTCCAATTCACAGATTTTACACATCCAAAAAAGTTACCCAAAGCTCACAAAATAGCTTCAAAGTAGATTTATTACTTAGAATGGCTGCTACCAAGTTTCCTCCTTTTTTTGTTTACAAATCTAATAGCATTTTCCCATGAAGGTAGCTTTTTATGTATTGTTTCTCTTGTTTTATCTTATGAAGTATTAAAAGTTCCTCAGGTTTGTGACAGTCCCTAAATGTGATTGGTAGACAGACAGACAGCCTTCTTCCCACTGCTCTTCACAACCACTTCTTCCCACACTGTAGCAATTGGTACAATGGTATTTGTTTTCTACATTAAAATTTCCAAAGGGGTTCTATAAAACCTGTAAACTATTGCATCCCATTATGAGATTCTTGGACTAAGATGCACAGCTATTGCTTTCAGTGAGAAAAACTTCATCTCTTCCAACCAAATGAAACATACCAGTATTTCTGTTGAAGCAGCCTCATGTCATGCTGGGCCATGAATTTTTAAAAAGTCATGAGATTTTGGGTGGGTTTATTCAAGATGCCGGCAATATGTCTTATCTCATCTTATTTTATTACTATATTGATTTTCTTCTTTGGAGGTTTATATACCTTGTTAGCTATTCCAGAGTTGCTTAGTGAGAAGGTGGCCAGAGAGGTTCTTTAAGTAATTAAACAAGCAACCAAGCCATGTTCAGCTAGTTTATGGCTTGATATATTGCAGAAATCCTAGTTCATGGTTTAGCATGTGGGTTTATGCTATAAATGATTGTAGGAGCCCTGCTGTATACTTTTTTAATTCAAAAAGAAACCATGCTGTGGCTTTGAGCATCTGGTATTCTTCTTATAGAAGAGGCAAGAACAAGTTAGCAAGAATCTAACAAATGCAGCCTCCTCCATTTTAGAACAGAACATAGATGGAGAGGTGGAGTGTAATACCCTACTTTGAATTGTGGACCCAAACGTGCTTTTCCAAGAGGCAACTGGACTTTCTGGTTTTTCTTTAAAGACATTTTGCTTCTCATCCAAAAAGCTTCTTCAGCTCTGAATTGAGATCTCTGTCTCTGTCTCTGTCTCTCTCTCTTCTATACAAGGGAAATATGTATAGGAAGGCCTAAAGATTACCATTTCGGAAATGTTTTGTGTATACCTTCTTCTTTCCTTCCACTCATCTCATATACATCCTGCAGTCCCATTGATTCCTTCACCAGCTGACAGCTGTGAGTGATGCAACTTCCTGCTCTAGCTCACTGGAGTCTTTGCCAGCTCATTACCCCATGCTTCTCAGTGGCATTTAACCTCTTTCCTTCTGGTTCCAAAGCATTGCTCCCTATAAAAAGCAACACCTCCCTCCACCCCCAAATAGTTTGCTACTGGGGTCTTCAAAAGGAATTGCCATTTTGTAAGCAAATCAAACGAACTGGTTGCCTAGACTTGCAGTCCAGAATCTAGAGACTACCAGCTATGTCTGCAGGATCCTGTTGGTTTCAGCAAAAGATTGAAAGCAGGATTGTGGCATTAGTTGCACTCCACCCTTTGGGGACCTGTGTGGACTTGCATTGTGACATTGTTATGCTGCTTTTGACAGTCTGGCCCCCTCTTACCTTCTCCTCTGAGGATGCTGTAAAGGCCTACTACCAAGGCAGAAGAGAAATCTCAAACTCATCTGCAGATCTTGAGCCATAACATCCAATAATTTTAAACTAAGCCTATCTGGGAGCCTTGATACACTTTGAAGTTGCCCACAGAAACGCAGGAAGAGGTGTTTCTTTCGGGATATTGTTGAATTATTATATACATTATTTTTATCTATCATTTGTCCAGTAAGACTTCTCCAAAAAAATCACAACATGTAATAAGCCATGTCTATCAAAAAGCTTCAGAATCAAGCCCAACGTTGAGAAACAGCAATTTTAAAATGTTTAAGTAAAAATGGTTTCATATGGTGTCTAAAAGCTACTATAGACGTGTTTGGCACATTGTCTTAACAAGAGTATTGGAGAAGCTGGGACCCACCACTGAAAAAGCCCTCTGCTTGGCCCCGACAAGTACATTTTCTAAAGAAAATAACCCTTAGAGTAGAACTTCAATAGAAGTATTTAAGTCACTGGACAGCTTGCCTTAAAGAAAAGGACTCCTTTTGCTCTCAAGTTATAAGGAGTCTTCAAAGGGAAATACCACCCTCCTGTACTGGAGCCAGAAATGAATTAGCAATCAAAGCTGTTTTGTTGTTAAGGCTGAAGTAATGTAGACCAATCAAATGACAGCAGTTTAACGTCTACTATATAGCACAGCTGAAGCTTTTCTCATTGCTGAATCTCCATGCCAGAAATAGTTTCAGCATCACATTTTTGCCCACAATGCAGTTATCAAATATGCAGAGTGTTCCCCCTCTCTCCACTAGAACAATGATTTGATCCGATGATTATTTTTATCCTGCCTTTTCTCCAAGAAGCCTGGTTCACCTCCTAAGTTTTATCTTTACAAGAAAGCGTAAAAGAAGCTGGGCTATGTTCACCAAAATGTATTGCGGCTTCTATAGAATAATAGAGTTGGAAGGGATCTTGGAGGTCTTCTAGTCCAACCCCTGTTCAAGCAGGAACTATACCATTTCAGACAAGTGACTGTCCAGATTCTTTTTAAAAGGCCCCAGTGATGAAACATCTACAAATTCTGAAGGCAAGCCATTCCTCTGGTTAAATGTTCCCACTGTCAGGAAATTTCTCCTTATTTCTAGGTTGCTTCTTCTCCTTGATTAGTTCCCATCCATTGTTCCTTGTCTTGCCTTCTGGTACTTTGCAGAATAGGTTGACCCCCCTCTTCTTTGTGGTAGCCCCTCAAATATTAGAGCCTTGCTGTCACATTGCACCCAGTCTTTCTTTTTCTCTAGACTAGCCATAGCCAGTTCCTGCAACTGTTCTTCATATGTTTTAGTCTCCAGGATGTTATCATCATCATTGCTCTTCTCTGCATTCTTTTCAAAGCTGCAACATCTTTTTTATAATGTGGTGACCAAAACTGGATGTAGTATTCCAGGTGTGGTCTAACTAAGGTTTTATAAAGTGGTGCTAATACTTCATGTGATCTTGACTCTGTCCCTCCTTCTTTACCTGGCACATAATCTTAATGCTATCCCAGGGTTGATGCAACCAAGGACTGCATTGGCTTTTTTTTGGTAGCTGCAGCATACTGCTGGCTCATATTTAAATGATTGTCCACTAGGACTCCAAGATCCCTCTCGCAGTTACTGCTTTTGAGCCAGATTTTACCTAATATGTACATTTGGTTTTTCCTGCCCAAGTGTAAATCCTTACTTTTCTCTACTTTTGGTTCTTGTGAAAGAATCTTTATCCAAGGCCTTCTTTCTGTGCCTAGCCTGTCTTTCCTCTGCCCTAGAAGGTCTTTTAGGGGTTAGGGCCTTGGCTCTAATTCTAGCAGCTGCCTCTAAACCAGCAGACCTGGGCTTAGCTGATCCTCTTGCAGCTCTCTCTCGACTCTGCTGAGGACCTGACAATTCCTGATCAGTTCCCCTGGCCGCCATTTTGAGCCCGCCAAAAATAACTGTCACTGACAGAGAGAGAAGGAGGATTTTTTTTAAAAAATAAAATAAAATACAAATTATTTAGCCCAAGCCTGGCTGCTCTGTCTAAAGCAGCTGTCCACCACTTCAGGAGGCAAGTGCGACCAAGAAGTGGTGAGCTCAGCACAGCTCTTCAATTTTAGATTAAAGGTCAGAGAAAAAAGGTTGACTCTTTAAAATTGCCACAAGCCCTGACGGATCAGCGACTTGCAAGCCGACGTGCTGGCTGTACTGTAATTAACTCCGCCCATCGCTGCTATGGACCACTCCTCAAAAAGTCTTGAGCGAAAGATGGATCACATTTCTCCCCTGAGAAACATGATCCCATGTGATTTATTAGATGAAAGCCACAGACCAGAAGGACTCTGCAATAATTCAAAAGCAATACCTTCCAGCTCAGCTAATCCAGCTCCTGCACTGATTCTGCTCTGTGTAACATTAAGTATCACCAACCCATATTCTAAGGTGTACAAAAAGGTTCTTCAGCAGATAAAGGAATTGGCTTTTTTCACCTGGGAATTGCAGAAACTACCACTTGGAAATGGCAGTATCCAATCTGTTGGACTATTTTCCGGTGATAAAGATCTTTTATAGGCGCCCTAATGATCGTGTTAAGAGGAACCAGTCAATTAGTGCTGCTGACAGAGCTTTATCGTACTTTCTTGCTGAATCTTCTCTTGAGTAAATAACCATTGACTCAACTTAGACAAGGGCTAAATGCTTTGCTAAGTGAGATTGCATAAGGATGGTCAAGCCATGCCAGGAAAATGTCTACCTTGGCTCCCTGCTCTCTCATTTCACCCTTAGTCAGCAAAAAATATATACAGGCATAAACAAACACAGACTGCAGCGAATGGAACCACAGATCCAAACAGAAGGATGCCCAGAATTTTTATCTTCTAAAAATTGTAGGTCTAGGCACACCTGCCAGGTGGAAGGAAAAAATACACCGCTGAGATACGTTTTCATTGCAGCCCTCTCATCCACAGGCTAAGCTGGTGGGCCTATGAACACACAAACATACATAATGTATATTTCATATAAAGACTGCCAACAGAATATTCTCTGTGTGTATTGACAGTGTACATATCAGAAATTCGCAGCCAGCTACCAGGATGCCTGGTTAGAGATTGTTGTGCTGCTTAAAAGTGAAACAAAACAAAACAAACTGCAAGGAGGATTTGAGCAGGTAAATAAATTCAAGGATATGATTCAACAATCTCGTTTTCAAAGGCTGACTGTAAAAAATTAATTATGAGATTTGTGTATAGCTGATCATTCCATTTTAACATTATTACCTCAAGATTAATCAGCAAAGCTTAAGAGTCTTTTTAAACACTGACTGGGAAGCCAATTTCAAATTAAGCATGACATTTCAGAGGCAAGAGGACAGAATTGTTGAATGTTAAAATCCAGTCAAATGCCACTTGAGCTTGATATAAAAGATCAACTTTCTGAAAATTAAAATGGCTAGGGGCACCTACTAAAGATAATTACATGACTTAAGGAACCAATAATGTAAGAGTAACCCTCCTGAACTGAACTGAATGCAGATGAGTGGAGGATGTGTATGCAAGGTTCTACTTAGCTAAAAGTATATACTAACAGAATCCATACATTGCACCAAGCTACAGTGTGGTTTGTTCATTTTACAGGCTTGTTCATTTTGCGTAGGGTTGCCATACTTGACTCCCATATAGAACATACAGAATGTTTGTTTGTACAGACAGTCCTCAACTTAATAAGCAATTACTGGTCAACCATTCAAAGTGATGATGAACCTCCCCGAGGCATTTACAATCTGGCTTTGGAGTTCTGACAACTGTCTCATCCCTGTGTCATGCGGCATTTATGGCCATTTGCAACATCCCACAGTTACGTGAACATGTTTACAACATTTGTTGCCAGAAACTGATGTTTACTTCCCATTGTACAATGGGTTCACTTAATGTCCATTGCATTCATGTAATGACCACCACAAAAAAATTCAGACAGAGTTATGTGGTGACCCATTTAATCTGCACACTTACAACCCATACTGTGCACTCAATTATGATTGTAACTCAAGGACTATCTATATGTATAAACAAATATTATATAAACAAATATTATAATATTATAAAGAGGAAAATCCACCAAAAGCCTATCTAGATATTAATGTTTCATCTTGCAGAAATTCCTTTGAATAAATAAGGGAGCTCTCTTTTCACATTCCACTTACCTCAAAAACCTCATTGCCATTACATGTAATGATCAGGTTATCCTTTCAGTTGTGTATGACAGTTGGGTTGTACATAAATTATAACTAATTCAAAGGAGAATAAATCAATAAGGGCTATCAGAAAAACAAAGTGGAGCATGGAGAGGAAAAAGAGACAATTCTTTATATAAGGATTGGCTGCTAGGCATCCTTTTCAACTTTTTTTGTTCACCCTATTTACAATACATCTTCTAATTTCCTCTGACAGCTTATCCCATTTCACACATATTCTTACAGATAGGAAATTTGGCCAGTATGTAATACTGATCCTTTCCTTTAATTTAAGCTAAACTTGCTGTGCCTCAATGGTAACACGAAAACAATGAGTCAGTCTCTAGAGACTTCTCTTTTGGAGGAAAGTTAACTCCTTCCTCTTCTATAAATTTTCCCTGTCTTTCGAATGCCAAACCATTTCTTATCTCACTTGCTCTTCTCTGAAACTACCAGATTATTTTGGTGCCTTTGCCAGATTGTTGTAACAGAAAGTAGATGTGGCAAAATTTAGCTTCAGCAAAGCCTAACTGGCAGGGAAAGGGACAAGCCTGTAATAAGGGAAGGGGTATATGCTGTGTTTAAAAGAAGGATTTTGTTGTGAGGTAGTTAATGGTAGTTTTGAATCACCTTTCCAGTAAAAAACCTCAGACAATAATACACTTACACAATCTGGTGCCTCTATCATGAGCAAATGCCAGGTCGTTCCACAGAATATCAGTAGGATATGTGTGCAAAACATGAAGGCTATTATGCATCAAGTGCATATTTAACCATATATTTTGGCCCTACAACCAAATATAGGTAATCCCTTACAACCACATCTGAGCTCAAAATGTCTCTAGTTAAGCAAAACAGTTGTTAAGTGAGTTTTGCCCCTTTTACAAGTTTTCTTGCCACAGGTTTTCTTGCCACAATGAATCTGGCTTCCCCATTGATTTTGCTTGTCAAAAGGTCACAACGACCTTGGGACATTGCAACCATCCTTAAATACTTGCCAAGCTCCCAAATTTTGATCACATGACCATTGGGACGCTACAGCAACGGCCATGTGAAAAACAGTCATGTCACTTTTTTTCAGTGCCATTGTAACTTCAGTCCTTAAATGAGTGGTGGCAAGTTGAGGAGTAATTGAATCACACTTCACATGAAAACTATAGTAGCTGGGCTACAAAACTTAACCTGATCATTACATGGGAACAAAGAGAGTCAGAAAGCCAGCCTTTTACTGCCTCCTAGTCATGCCTTGGATTACTGATGCCTTAGTGTAACTTCCTATCCTTGTGATTTTCTTGGTTAAAAATAAAAAAAGGGAGAGATGGGTTCATTATTGTCTTCTTAGTGCAGTATGAAGCCTTTACCATTGTCACCAAGGAGACCAGCCTCGTGTAGAAACTCTACCTATGGGGTCATTAGGAGTAAAAAAAAATTAAAAAAAAACTTTGATGGCACATAATCAATCATTCTAACTGCCAGCCTGACTCAATCTGCTTTTATTCAGAGGACTACGGAGATAACCTTGAGGAATAGGATGCCAAAAGCATTAAATAAACAACAGCTCAATCCTGGAAAAGGAGAACTTACTCGAGAAAGAAACTCAATGTAACTCCGCCCTGATTCTGTTTTACATAACGGAGGAAATTTCTCCTTAGTTCCAGGTTTCTTCTCTCCTTGATTAGTTTCCATCCATTGTTTCTTATCCCCCCTTTTGTGTCTGGGAACTTTAATTTTAATCGCATTAGGAGAGGGTGGGTTGGGGAAGACCGACATCCTCTGACTAGCTAGTGTTTTCACATGAGTGTAAAACCTGTGTCTCCTGCTGAACTACCAGTGGTGGGATTCAAATTTTTTTTAGTACCAGTTCTGTGGGCATGGCATGACTTGATGGGCATGGGTTGGTGGATGTGGCAGGGGAAGGATACTGCAAAATCCCATTCCCTCCCCACCCCACTAACCTGCTTTCCAGCTCCGTTCTCCTGTGCAGGGCAACAAAAGAAGACCCAGCCGATCAGCTGGGACTCAGGAAGCAGAGAATAGATGGGGCAGGGCCAATCAGAGATGGTATTTGACAGTTCTCCGAACTACTCAAAATTTCCACTACCGCTTCTCCAGAACTGGTCCGAATCTGCTGAGCCCCACCTCTGGGCCCTACCCAACAGCCCCATCAACAGCCCCATCAACACAGCACCTTCCTCTTTGCTCTAGGAGGTGAGGGCAGGGGTTCCCAGCTTGACAACCTGCCAATTCTTTGAGCTGACCCCCCCGAAAAATCGTATGAAAGCCTAGAGATCTCCATTTGCTAGAAAGCAGGAAGCACTCCCACCAGTGCCCATCTGTGAGAAATACCTGATTACCTCTGTACATAGTGTTTGCCTTACTTACTTACTTTTTACATTTAAAAAACATGTAACTTAAACAGAAAAAGCTGAAAAAATAAGAAAATCGATGGGGACGGACTACAAAATAAAATGTACAAAGTAAATGTGCAAAATAAAATGTACAAAAAACGTACATTTTTTTTTTAAAAAAAACAACAATTCACAAAGTAAAAAAAAACATTTTAAGAATAAACAAAATATTGAAAGAAGAAAAAAAGAAATGCACTTCTTACAAGTGATAATAGATTGGAACAAATATGTTCACATGAAAATCAATCATTTTAACAATTAACATTAGAATCAGAACAGAGGTTGACAAAAACTGGCAAAACAATAAAAGAGTTAACAAGAATTTGTAAATATTTCGAGGCACTTGCTCCTCATAGCTAATCAGACGAAATCTAAAGTTTTAAAAACTTAAATTGAAAGAAACACCAATGTCTGAGCAGGCAGAAAGCTATGCGCAAAATTATGGAAACAATTTCCAAATAGTTAGTTTTCCTTGAGTTTTGTAGTATATTGGAGCTCTAAAAAGCAAGTTTCTTGTTCAAAAGTAGCACTTTCTTAGTTACATGCACTCTCTCTCTCTCCCCGCCCTTCTCTTTCCCTCCCTCTCTTTCTCATCTGTGTTTAATCCTGCATTTGTACATAATAATAGGTTTTGTAACCAATATCTTGTGTTGTTAAGGTTCCAAGATCAACATACCATCAGCTATTTTTTTTCAAGCAACGCCTAGTTTATAGCACTTCATAAAACTGCCAGCCTTCACCTTTGATTGTCAGGTTAACCTGGACTTCGCACATGACCATAATATTTCAATAATCTTATCAGGTTTGCTTAAAAAAACTTTCCAACTGCAATAAGTAATACTTTACTCTCCTGGTTTAGCTACAGCAAAAGCCAGGAACAGGTGTGGGGTGGGGGAAGGATGTCATTATTTAGTTTGCAAGAAGTTACTTGTGCAGCTTACATTACAGATAGTCCTCAAGTTAAAACCGTTCATTTAGTGACAATGGCACTGAAAAAAAGTTACTTATATCCATTTTTCACACAACAGTTACAGTATTTCCATGGTCATGTGATCAAAATTTGGCCACTTGGCAACTGGCTCGTATTTATGACGGTTGCAGTGCCTTAGGGTCTTGGGATCACCTTTTGCGACCTTCTGACAAGCAAAGTCAATGGGGAAGTCAGATTCATTTATCAGCCATGTTACCAATTTAACAAATGCAATGATTCACTTAACAACTGTGGCAAGAAAAGTCATAAAATGGGGCAAAATTCACTGAACAACTGTCTTTTGTTTAATAAGAGACATTTTGGTTGTAAGTCAAGGACTACCTCTATAGATGCAGCAGCTTACAGAGTAGAAATTATTTTAGGTCTATTTTTCTCTTGTTGTGGATGCAAGCCATGGACGCTCCAGCTTCAGACATCTATGGTATGTTTCAAGTCCTCGTGGAAGGATGGATGTCTTGCATCCATGAGATTACACAGAGAATAATATCTAATTATCAAAATGTACCAGATCTTGGCTGCAAAAGTCCAAATGGCCATTAGGTGGCATCAAAGATTTATTTATTTATCTGTTATAATATATTAGCCAGCCATCTTACCACAGAGTAACACCTGGGCAGCAGGATACATAGAAAACATTAATTAATTATTGTCCAGATTTTTGCAGTTTAGAACCAATAGCTCTATCTTTAAGTCTGAATTAGAGGAAGGAAGGACAACAGCTCACTGAACAGGAAAAGAGAGATGGAGAAGGAATTCAGGCAGACCTCAGCTTACAACTGTTCATTTAATGACCATTCCAAGTTACAACAGCACTGAAAAAAGTGACTTGTGAACTTTTTTCACACTTACGATTGTTACAACATCCCTGTGGTCACATGATCAAAATTCAGATTGATTCCTATTAACGACCATTGCAGTGCCTTGGGGTCATGTGATCTCCTTTTGTGACCTTCTGACAGGCAAAGTCAATGGAGAAACCAACTTCACTTAACCACCGAGTTACTAACTTATCAACTAACTGCCGTGATTCACTTGTCAACTGTGGCAAGAAAGGTTGTAAAATGGGGTAAAATTCACTTAACGGATGTTTCATTTAGCAATAGAAATTTTTGGCTCAGTTGTGGTTGTAAGTTGAGGACTACCTTGGCTTCTCTTCTTGAGAGCCACTGTAAGAGGGATGCCATTCCCACAGAAACAAAGAAGGGCTTCATGCTTACTTTTGGAGAAAGTATGTGTGCAGAGTGCAAATAATTAGTCTTCTTAAATCTGATTGATGATAAAGGGAACGAAGAAGTCAAAGTTCTCCAGTACAGGCAAAGCTCAATCATGATCTTATACCTTTATGATTAAAGGGCTCTTTAGGCTAAACATTACAGACTGAAGCCATTAACATAGTTAATTATTGTTGGGTTTGCTAAATTAGGCAATACAAGCCAGGTAATACAAAGGCCTACAGGCAGTAAACTTCAGGAAGACAGTTTATTGTTCTACTTCTGGGCAGGAGAAAGATGAATGATCTGGAGTGGACAGAAATGGCAAGGTCATTTCCCTGGTCATTTACCTGAAAGAAGCAGAAATAACAGCCCTTTTTTCTCTCAGATGTAAGGAAGTAATAGGTGCTCGTATGCTAGTTTCCCTTTGTTTAGGGCTCACCTTGTCTATTGGCATAACATCCTTATCACAAAACTAAACTAGCAGTAATCCTTGATTTTCTTGCTTTCAGTTCCTCCAAGAAAAAAAATTAAATTGACTGAAGGAAAAGTATACACATAAACTTGTATTAAGAATATACTGCAGCCTCAAGATCAAGGAAAGGAGAGGAGAGAAAAGGGAAAAGGGAGAAAGGGTACAAAGGCAATAAATTTCCACATTGGAATTTCTCACCTACAGATGATCATAGAGAAGGCACTGCTTTATTTATATTAGATTCTAATATTCACTGCAGCTATTGAAAACACATTCTGAAAATATTAATTCCAAAATAGTATGATTTGTATATTTATGAACAAAAACAGCCATCACAGAACAATGATTCTAACTAGTTCAACCCCTTAACCCCAAATAAATAATTTGTTGAATATGAATAAAAAGGCTATAGTGGTAGGCAAGCATACCTCTACTAGCATTATTCACTTCTACTATCTGTATGTTGTTTCTCAGCAGGGAACTCCCCTCCAAGCTTCTGGTTCAGCATTTTAATAACCAGAGTTCTGACGGTTTAGCAACTTGGCTAATCCATCGCAAGATTTCAATCATACATCTCAGAAAATTACTTCCAACCATGCACTGAAAGAATACAGGTATATTGCATATGCAACCTCTCACCTCCTCTGAGGAAAATGATGTTTTTGGATGAGTTGTGGGAGGGAGGTTGTTGATGCTGCTGCCCACAGACTTCAGACTTTTCCTCTGCCTGCGTAGCCCACATTCACATGTTTCTTTTGCCACCAACTTATGGCTAACCACACTGGGTTCCTTAAAACCACACATAGACATGTCCTGATGTCCAAATCATCTTTTTTCTCATCCAGAGGCTTCTTCTTTCTAAATGGCCCTCTGCATATTATTCAATTGTTGGGAAACCATGTCATGTAACTGTAACTTGTTCAGCTAAGAAATCGTTGTCCTAAAAAGTTACTTCAGTAAGAAAGAGAAATGTTCCCACCCCTTTCCTCTGCATTGCCAACTGATCAGAACCTGTGCCTATGTATTTAACACTGAAACCAGAATCGTAGTGCCACCACTGTACAATTGATCTCTACACCTCCCTGGTAAGAAATTAGGCACGATCAAACTCCAGAGGCAGATTGCTTTCTCCTCGTGCTTTCTTTTTTAATTAGCATGTCCATGACTACATATAAATAGCACACACACACACACACACACTTGCCTCTCTATTTATGCTTTTTTGGCGTCACCCCAGGAAGTATTAAGGAGGGAGGGAGAGAAAGAATAAGCTTTTAACTCTTCCTCACAAAATCAGAAACTAGACAAACTTTACACAAGGATTTCCTTCAGACAAAAGCCGTCTCCTTTACACGGAGAGGATTATTATTATTTTTTGTAATAATGCAGAGAGGATGTCTGACCAGAAAACCAACAACATTTCAAGGATGTAGATTTCCTATGGTGACAGAGGCTAAAAAAAAGAGGGGAGGGGGAGTGTTTTGGGCCTGACTGTGAAAAAAAACCTGATCTAACTCCAAAGGGACTAACTTGAAAGAAAAGACTCCTCAGAAGCAAAGGAGCTCTAGTTTGTAAAAAGAATTCCAAGGCAGGTGCAGACTCACCCTGATAAGGAAGGAGATTCCTGTACCTCAGAGATTCTTCACTGTCCCGACCTGGATGGAAGGCAAGAGAAATGATTCCAGTTCAGCAGGAGCTGTCCATAGTTTGTGACTTCTGAACCATCATCTTCCTAACAGGGCTCTCTCTGCCACACCTACTTCCTTTCTGCATTGCCAGCCATCCCTGCCCTTCTCCTCCTCTAAGAGCAAAAAGCTGCAAAGTCAACAAGATTAATCATTACTTCCTCGTAAAAGTGATCATCAGTATGATAGGTGGATGTATGTACCTGAAGCTTATATAGTGCAAGGATCTTAAAGAGGCTTTTTTAATTATTAAATTTATTTATTCAACACTTCAACATTTTAAAAAAATCAATTTCCACTTTTTACAATGATTCCATAATGGTGTTAACACTAATTAATAAAGTCTAAAATTACATCAATTACTTCTCCATTCTTATTCACTTACATTCTTATTTCTCGATCTAATTTATAAAACCATTAGCATCTATATACATATATGTACATATATACATCATTAATTAATACTTTCTCGTTTTTGATGTCGATTGACGCCTTCTTTCTAACCACTCATACCAAACATTCCATATCTTATTTCTCTTTTAATATCATCTTCTCTTTCTTAATACCTTTTCCTCTTTCTCTTTTAATATCATTGTTAGCCTGTCCATTTCAGCGCATTCAAGGATCTTCTTTATTATTACTGCCTCAGAGGGCATAGTGTCCTGTTTCCAATTTTGTGCAAATGAGATTCTGGCAGTGGTTATTATATGGAGTATAATAAATTGGAAGTTCCTACTAACTTTTGATCCTATTAAACCTAACAAAACAATTCAGGTCTTAATTCAATTCTTTGTCTTATTATTTCTTCCAACCAAGCTTTAATTTCTGGGTCAATACTTCCAGGCTTGGGGACAGGTCCACCACATATGAAAACACGTTCCTTGGCTGTAGTTGAATCTCCAACACTTTGCCAATATATTGGGAAACATCTTGGCCAACCTTGCTGTGGGGAGGTGCCAGTGGTAGAACATTTTATAAAGGTTCTCCTTGTATGCAACTGATAATGTTAATTTATAATTTACTTGCCATAGTTTTTCCCATTGTTCCAAATCAATACCATATCCAAAATTTTTGGCCCAGATTATCATATTTTCTTTTTTTTTGTTTCTTCTTCCATTTTATATTCTAATATACATTATATATTATACATTTTACTAATCATTTGTTTCCCAGTCCCTTATATAATTTTATCTAATTCTTGTTGATTCTATAAAAGCCAAATTGTTCCCAATCCTTCTTTATATGCAGTAGACATTTTTTAATTTTTAATTTCTCATCTACTAATCTATGTATCAGTTTATTTCTTTATTTATTTTCAGTGTATATGCCAGCCATTTTCCATATTTATTTGCATTTCAGAAAAACGCAGCGGCATTGGCAGTGTTAAGGTAATTCAAAGTGTCCATTTACTTCTTTGGAAAGCCAAACTGACTATCTATCAGGTATATCAGGGCAGGCATGCTACTGTAGCTATGGCTCCCTTTTGTGAAAAAGGTGACATCTAGTGGGAAATGTGCCTTTACATGGCAATTATCCAAGAAAATTGTATCCTCCTGAAGATCCAGAAAACCCCAACCCTGAAAAACCTTGAAGAAAAGATGATGGGGCTAGATTGTCAGTAGAGTTTGACACACAGCAGTGCTTTGATTTTTATGTTTTAAGGCCTCGGCTTTATACTGTAATGTTGTTTAATGATTTCCTGTTTTTATGTGTGCTACTATGAGCTTCCCAGAGTCACAAGGATTAAACTGGGCAGCTATCTATATTCGATAGATGGATGGATGGATGGATGGATGGATGGATGGATAGATGGATGGATGGACAGACAGATAGATGATAGATGGTGGATGGATGGATAGGAAGGAAGGAAGGACTTCGCCTAGAATGAGTGAATAGAGAAGGGACCTGAAGTTATTTTATTTATTTATTTATTTGATTATGTATTAGACAATAGGCAAAAGTATAAAAATGATTATTAATACATAAAATGGATATGAATAAAAGGGAACATTAGGACAGGGATGGTAGGCACGTTGGTGTTATCTTTAACACAATTTCATAAAGATATAACCAGAGTTTATTATAAGGTATAAACTCAGAAAAGGACAGGAGATAAATCAGGATTCCTGGGAAACTGATCATCTTCCTCTTCTACCACCACTATCAATAGAGGTGGGATTCTACCGGTTCGCACCGGTTCTATAGAACCGGTTGTTAACGTCACCGGTAGTTCTTAGAACCACTAAAACAGGGATGGGCAAACTTTTTGGCTCGGGGGCCTCATTAACTTTTAAAATTTGACAGACGGGCTGCCACCTGGTGTCAAAATGCCTGTCATTACAAGTCAAAATCAAATGAATACAATCATTCAATCATTCACATCAAACCTTAATTCTGTACCAATCTTCGGCGGGCCAGATTAAAAAGACCAACGGGCCGGATGTGGCCCCCGGGCTGTAGTTTGCCCACCCCTGCACTAAAACCAACCCCTGGCTGGCCCCGCCCCTCTCTGCCGCTGCTATGGGCCAAAACCCAGGGATCTTTTTTACTGCGCATGCGTGACATTTTTTGCACACATGTGGCAATCCTTGCCTCATTCTCCCTCGTCCGCCCTGCCCCGCCCCTACTTATAGCACATGTGTGCTACCTACAAAATTTTTACTGCCCAGCGCCATTGCTCACAACAGCAGCAGGAGCAGCAGCAGCCTGCCAGCCAGCCAGCTAGCCAGCCAGCCGTTGCTGCCTGCCTTCTGCTGCCCTGCTGGGGCAAGCCGCAAGCCCCAGTTGCCACCACTGCTAATCTCCCTCGCCCGGCCGGATTGCCTCCCAGGCCCTGCCCTGCCCAACCTGCCTCCCAGGCCCTGCCTCCCAGGCCCTACCTTCCCTGGCCTGCCTCCCAGGCCTGCCTGCCTGCCTGCCTTGCCTGCCTGCCTCCCATGGTGACTGCCATTAAAGAAGATGCAAGCCCCAGCTGCCACCACTGCTAGCCATCCTTGCCCATCTGGACTGCCTACCCCGGTCTCTGAAGACACGGATCAGTAAGTACGACCCGGTTGCCTACCTGCCACCACCAGTCCCGGTCAAGTGCTGACTCATGGGATGCCCACCGCCCTCACTGATGCTCCCTGCCTCTCCTGCTGCCATCTTCCCTCACCCGCGGCCCTCCATCATTGCTGCCTTCCCTTCCCACCATCGATTGGTGAGTGAGGAGGCAAAGCAGCAAGCCCCGCCAGTCCCCTACCACCTCCTGCCACCGCCACCAGCCCCGGTCGAGTGCCAACTCCTGGGCTGCCAGCCACTGCCTCGCCCACCCAGCGGCCACCATCTTGGCTAGGCCAGCACCACCTTCCCTCACCTTCTGTGGCCCAAGGGTTGCTGTCTTATCTTCCCACCACTGACGGGTGAGTGAGGAGGCAAAGCAGCAAGCCCCGCCATTCGCCTACCTTCTCCTGCCGCCGCCGCCACCTGCCCGATTGAGTGCCAACTCCCGGGCCAGCCATCCTTGCCGCAGCAAGCTTGAAGACTGAGGAGGACCCCATGTAGCTGGCTAGCCAAGTTGCCTGCCTCATTTTTGGTAAGTTGCTTTTTTTTATTTATGTATTTAGTTATTTTTAGTATCTATTTTTGTTTTTATTAATCATAAAAACAAAACAGATAGTAAAGAAATAAATAAATACATAAATAAAAATTATTTTACTATTCATTTTGATGTTTCTTTCTCCTTTGTTTTTTCCTATTGGGAAAAAGCAGATCAAAAACAAATATCTATATATAGCATCAATGTAACATAAATGGAAACAAAATGTTACATTGCTGTTATATATAGATACTTGTTTCTGATTTGCTTTTTCCCAATAGGAAAAAATATAGGAGAAAGAAACATCAAGATGAATAGTAAAATAATTTTTATTTATTTATATATATATTTATTTATTTAGTATCCATTTTGGTTTTTTGATTAATAAAAACAAAAACAGATACTAAAAAAATAAATACAAAAGCAACTTACCAAAAATGAGGAAGGCAACTTCTTGTTACATTGTTGTTATACATTATCTATTTCTGCTTAAATCAATATATAGCAACAATGTAACAAAAACCTGCATGCATTCATTAATGGATTTTTTTAAAATAAAAGTTTTTTATTTTTTTAAACAAACAAAATAAACATAAAACATAAACAATCTTCAATTACATACAGTGTCAGTTGGTACAAATCACTTGTGCACAATCTTGATCATCTCTTATACATTTATTGTCTCACAACTACAATCTATTTCACACTCCTGGCTATTTTCTATACCCACTATGCAATTGAATTCTGTCCGTTGGCGTTACTTGAAAGTTAGTCAATTTACAAGGGGTCTGTGTTTCTGTTGTCATGCTAAACACACCTGGCTTCATAATTGGTCTGATTATGATGCTGCTCAGCACATATTTAAAAAGCTAGGGAATTATAGTTATTGTTCTGACTACTATTGGTTGTCAGGTACCTTTAATTCTTCTTTGCATGGAATTAATATAGCTCCTGATATGTATTTTTAATGCCTCTGATCAATCTAATACAGGATTGATATGTGCTGGTTGGCAGCTTAAGGATCCTAATATGTGGTTCTTTTTTGATAAATATGCTACTAATATTCATCCTCAGAATTATCAATGTGCAACTATAGGTTATTTTACTCTACCTGTTCAAATAGGTACTCTCCCCTCAACTCGACAGCAGCATTCCTCTCTGGGGCCTACATGTAATGATTAAGTCATTATTGACACACAATTGTCTTCTGGTTCTATATTTGGCCGTGCATCGGCAGGGGCCATTACAGGAGTCCTTACTCTAGACTCTTATCCTGGCATAATTGCTCAAGAAAACAGATGATCTATTCTTGGTCTCACCTGCAGACTTGAAAAACCCATCAATGCTACCGCTGCTACTATTCGTGATTTGCAGCATGAAATAGAAGACTTAAATCAAGATGTCTTACAGCAGCATTTTGCCATAGACTATCTTTTAGCCTGTCCGGGGGTGGTGGTGGTGGTGTTCTGTACATTAGTTGGATGCCATGGATGTACTATGCATTTTCATTCTTTGAATAAAACTATTGAGGATGAGCTTGCCAATTTACAATCATACATTTAAAATAATATCCATGCTCATTACTCACCTTTTGAGTGGCTAACCAATTGGCTCCCTGATTGGTCTTGGCTCAAACAGTTTTTCTTTTATGCTATAATTATTATTATTGAACTAATTGCAACCTGTTGTTTTATTCAATGTATTCCAAATTTATTCGCATTGTTTTGTCCCACTTCCCCCTCTCTTAACCTTCTTCAATTGCGATACATTTATAAATCTTTGAATCCTTCATTTAAAATAAAAAACGAGGATATGTAGAGTTGTAATTGCAGGAATGTTCCAATCTTGGATGGCAAACCTCAGATAAAGAATGTTTCCAAGCAAATACAACTCAGGCAAACAAAGTCACTAATCTATGGATAAAGGAGGATTAGAGAGGGGAAGTAGACATATGTTAGACTTTAACTAGAGATAATTAATTGTATGGATTACTGTGCTAAATAGTAATGAAAGTTAAGCAGTAACCAAAGTTAACCAGTGATGGAGGATAACTAAAAATGTATATAAATGCAAGACTGTTGTGATTGGAAGGATCGGTCCTGTTAGGAATTTTGAATCTGATGACTGTTAGATCGTGGATTGACGTCAGAACCAGGAAATGTTAATCTGAAGGGCAAGCCAGTTAATTAGCACGTTGCCTTAATGGGTATAAAAGGACACAGCTGAGCTGGTGCCTTTTGCCAGAAACAAAATGACTATTTTGAATGAGGACGTTACTGCAAAGAGATCTCTGTTTGTTTGAATTTTGAAGGGGAGTCCTAACAGTTCTGCCAGCCGTTATCTTGTTATTTTCCTTCAGTTTGATTTGATTGTGAAACGGCTGCTTTGTGTTTGTTCGTTTGAATTTCCAAGAGGAGACATAACACAAGACTATACTCCAATAAAGATCATTATAATTCAGTTGTTCATGATCAAACAACTCGGCTGCCTCGTCATTACAACACTCTGCAGTCTTTCCCTTCCAATTTGCATTAATTCTTATATCATAAATCCACTTTATATATTTATATTATTATTATTAATTACTTACTAGGCTTTACTAATATTACATCATTTTATGCGAGCAAATCACCATTTTTACTTAATCTACTTTATAATGTTCATTTCATCATTACCAATCTATTCTGTAACAATATATCTTTACTTTACCTTACGTCTGTAATTCTATTATACTTATATTATAAAATATTTCATAAATGAAAAAGCAAAGCAGAAATAAATATCAATAAGTACAGCAGTGTAACAGAAAAATTATTTAAATTTCTTCGTATTGGCTTATTTCTAATTTTGTTAATTATATCAACATGTTTATAATTATCAACCTTCTGAATTTAATTCATACATAGCAATGACCATTCTCTACCTAATTTCTACCTCTTATCTCTATCCATTTCTTCACATTGTAATTTTTTAATTTCATTTTCATCTGTGGAGATAACTATGTTTTTCCACTGTGTGCAAACATAATTCTAGCCGCTGTTAACGTGTGTAACTTTAAATATGTATTGTACTCCCTTTATTTATGTGGGTGCCAACAAAAATATTTCTGGTTTTAAAATTTAAATCTACATGTTGCTTTACCATTTTTGCTAACCTTGACACTACATCCTCTTGAATAGCTATACTAGCAGAGCCCAATACCGAATACATATATTTCCAGTTTTTTAAATTGAGGAATAAATTTCAGAAAAAGAATTCAGTATTGCTCTGTGAATGTGCCTATCAATTCCATTCGTAATCTAACTTCTTAGATGATTTTGTACTATTATCTTTTTTTTTTTTTGTACTATATATATCTGCATAAGGCAGTAAAAAGCTTCAGTACATTTTTAAGCTCATTCTAAAAAGGTTAGGTGACCAAACATGGCTTCCTCTGGCTTCTCTCTCTCTGCTATAGTGAGAGCATTCCATTAGGGACTGTTGGTCCAGGTAAGTAGTCTTGGCTAGGAAAGATTTTTGTGCCACTACTGGCACAAAATAACACTCCCTTAGTTTGTTAATAGTATTTCTATTTTAAGTATTTCTTTTTCAATTAATGAATTGTAATTATGAAAATATCAGCCATTCTTTTAAATACACAGTGCAACATCTTTTTTATAGACTGTCATTTTCAAATCTACTTTGAGTTCCCCGTAGCTCCCCGTAGCTCCCCGTAGCTCCCCGTAGCTGCCCGTGCCTTGCCTTGCCCGCCCCAGGGTTCCCCAGGCCTTGGAAACTGGCAAAAAACACTTGCTAAGCAACTGGCCACTAAGCGAGGACCTGGCCATTAAGTGAGGACCACTTAAATTTGGTTTGCCAGTCACATGGCCACCAAGCCACACACACAAATTAGGCCACGCCCACAGATCCAGTTTTTAAAAAACTTGAATCCCACCCCTGACTACCAAGTGCAGGAAACACTGTATTTATTAGTAGATTTTTATATGGGAAGAACTATGAGTTCCATTCAGTTCTGCTGGTGAGAATAAATTCTCTGAACTCAGAATTTTCCCTTTTGCACCAGATTTAATTCGTCAACCTGAGTGCCAGTTCTGAAATTTACTCACTTGTGCAATTATTTTGCAACAAAGGGCAGTTGCTTTGCTCCATGCTTGTTTACCTGCTGTCACTTAAGTAATAAATCACTGAGCCCCATTTTCCTTTTTAAACTTTTCTCATTTTACTCTGTTTGATAGTCTGGGTTTTGTGTCCATGAACCTATGTGATTATCAACTTCTTGCCAATTAGTAGGTAAATTATTCTTAACCTAATGGAACACAAAGAAGATTAAGTCCAGATTTGTGTACCACAAGTTCAATCATCCTGTAGTAATACAGTTAAAGAAAAGGCTGCCCTGTATGCTTAGTTTTAAATCCGGGATGCCCAGTCTGTATATTCTGTGTCTTTGCCACCCTCTAGTGGCTAAATGGTGCAGTTAAAAAGCTGAATAAACAGGGCACATCTGGAATGTTTCATATCCATTATAGCAGAGGTGGTTATTCAGCAGGTTCTGACCAGTTCTGGAGAACCCGTAGCAGAAATTTTGAGTAGTTCAGAGAACCGGCAAATTCCACCTCCTACTGGCCCCACCCCCATCTATTCTCTGCCTCCAGAGTCCCAGCTGATTGGCTGGGTCTTCTTTGGTTGCTCTGCACAGGAGAACGGAGCTGGAAAGCAGGTTAGTGGGGTAGGGAGGGAATGGGGATTTTACAGTATCCTTCCCCTGCCACACCCACCAAGCCACGCCCATAGAGTTTGATAAAAGGCTTAAAAACAGTTTGCTTGTAAATTTGCTTCACAAAGGAAAATTCAAGAACCCAACCAAGAAAATCTTTACCTATGCATACACTAATAAAATGCATACACTAATTAAAATATCTAAAATCCAACAGTATGTATGTTCATTTAGCTTAAAAAGACAAACCAATGTCCATATTTAGAATAGAATATAATAACAGAGTTGGAAGGGACCTTGGAGGTCTTCTAGTCCAGCCCCCTGCTTAGGCAGGAAACCCTACACCACTTCAGACAAATGGTTATCCAATCTCTTCTTAAAAACTTCCAGTGTTGAAGCAGTCACGACTTCTGGAGGGCAAGTATAATAACATGCTTAGCTGTATAATATGTTACTGAAAGCAATCACATTAATAGAATATGATCTGTAGCAGAGGTGGTATTCAGCAAGTTCTGACCAATTCTGGAGAACCGGTAGTGGAAATTTTGAATGGTTTGGAGAACTGGAAACTACCCCCTCTGACAGGAGATTTTACAGTATCCTTCCCTTGCCATGCCCACCAAGCCTCACCCACAGAACCGGTAGTAAAATTTTTTGAATCCCACCACTGGTCTGTAGTCTCTAAAATGTTACCCTTTCCTGTTCTATCCCCATGCGACAGTGGGAGATGGATGCATATTCTCCATATCTTGCCACTAAGCAAACTTTCAATAATTTCTGGAGGCTGCTCTCAACACAGAAGGTAAATCCTAACAGAGGTACACACCCAAGAAAGTATAGTGCAGTTGGGTGGATCTGGCACTGGCCCTTATGGGCAAAGGCTACACAAAGACTTAAAGCTGAGTTGCCATAGAGGCCTTTGCAAAACCAGAATAACAGGGAGGGACCTTGGAGGGCTTCTAGTTCAACTCCCTGCTCAGGCAGGAGACTCTATAGCCTTTCAGACAAATAATTGTCCAATTTCTTCTTTAAAACGTCCAATGTTGGAGTATTCATGACTTCTAGGGAAAAGTCTGATTAATCATTCTAACTATCAGGACATTTCTCCTTAGTTCTAGGTTGCTTCTCTCCTCAGTTAGTTTCCAACCATTGCTTCTGATCCTGCCCTCAGGTACTTTGGAGAATAAGTTGGTTCCCTATTCTTTATGGCAACGCCTGAGATATCAGAACACTGCTATCATGTCCAGCCTAGTCCTTCTTTTCATTAAACTAGACACACCTGGTTCCAGCAACCTTTCTTTATATGTGTTAGCTTTCAGTCCCCTAATCATTTTTGTTGCTGTTCTCTGCACTTGTTCTAAAGTCTCAACATCTTTTTTACACTGTGGCAACCAAAAGTGGACGCAGTATTCCAAGCATGGCCTTACCAAGGCATTATAAAATGGTTTTAACACTTCATATGCTCTTGATTCTATTCCTCTGTTTATGCAGCCTAGAACTATGTTGGCTTTTTTGGCAGCTGCAGCACACTGCTGGCTCATATTTAAGTGGTTGTCCACTAGGACTCCAAGATACCTCTCACAGTTACTACTATTGAGCGAGATACCACATATACTGCACCTGTGCGTTTGGTTATTCTTGCCTTACTTTTTTCACCATTGGATTTCATTTTGTAAGATAGTGCCCAATGTTTAAGTCTGTCAAGATCCTTGTATATCTTAAGCCTATTTTCTGGAGTGTTCCTCCAGAAATTTGCTGTCATCTGCAAATTTGATGAGTTTCCCATCTATCCCCTTGTCCAAATCATTGATGAAGATGTTGAGGAGTACTGGGCCTAAAACAGAGCCTTGTGGTACCCCACTACCTCCATGTAGATGCAGTTGCATTGAGGACTACACTTTTAGTGTGGTTGGTCAGCCAGTTACAAACCCATCTGATGGTGATGCTGTCTAATGCACATTTTTCTATCTCAGGTGGTTTGTTTGTTTATCAAATTTGGTGACCATCCATCTCACCCACAGAGTGACCGTGGTACTATTTATTCGGTAAAAAGTTAAATGAACAAAATAAAAGACAAAAGTGACTTTTGAAAAATAAATAAATCTAAAGGACAGCTTCCTGAAACAAAAAGCCATTGTATTATAGGTGAGGTATGAACATTCTGACATATGCTTGAAATCTCTACTACCTGTAGAAGCAGAAACTCTTCTTTGTGTCTTTTTGTTCCATATTTTCTGCAACAGACTTAAAACACTGTGTACGTCTTTTTTTTAATCCTCACAATAACCTTGCCAGGTAGACTCTTAAGTGTTTGTGACTCTGAGTGACTGAGAGTTGACTGAGATTCTCTGTCACTGAGAGTCAGTTTGGCTACAATATCATCATATCCAACCCAATATACTCCCCCACCCCCCACTTCATCTACCAGAATTGCAAGATCAGGAGTGATTAAACTTATGGTCAATGAAATCTCCCAAAGGCTGCTGTTCTTTGCATTATGAAGAGGAGGTTTACAACAAGAGCTGAGCAAGAATACTTCTCTGTATGTCAGGCTCATCTTGTTTGACTTGAGATTCCATAATTATGCAACGTGTAATCAGATAATCCATCAATAGAAGAGAATATTTGTAGCTAAGGTTTGAACGGTGTAGTCTTTGACGCTCTCTGAGCTTGGTTGTTTTTGCAGATGCTTCATTACCAACTAGCTGACATCATCATCAGTGCATTTTGCTGGGAGTGAGCTGTATTGATCCTCAATGAAATAAGTTGGATTGGATTCTTATTAAAGAGAACTACATAACCTTAGGGCTGACCCAGGAAAGTTTGTTATATGAGCATAAGGATAGCAAACATTCCCAATAAGTAAAAGACAGTAAAATCATATATTGATTTCCTGAAAATAATTCATGGTAATGTCCATATTGCTTTCTTGGAAATAATCTAGAAATCATTTGGTGTTTTTTTTCCAGAATATTTTTTAAACTTTCCAATTTGCCCACAATGCTGGAATTATCTGGTGCTCTCTCATATAAATATTAAACAAGTCTGAACCTGCTTAACTTTTTTTGTGATGACCATGGTCAGATAAGGACTAAAATTTTCCTACAGTACACCCCTGTTGCTCCCTGCCAGATCAGAATCTTATGAGCTTCACCTACAAGAGGCAGATTAAAGACTAATGGACTTGGTTTTCTTCTTCCCTAGATACTGGATATAATCTACTTTGCGTCTGCATTCCTGCATTGAATGAAGAGAGCACATCTTTCTCCCTCTGTCCTGGCCACTTTTTACAGAGGCACAATTGAGAGCATTTTAACAAATTGCATCACTGTTTGGTTTGGTGGCAGCAGTGCCTTAGATAGAAAGTTCATACAGAGAGTGGTAAGGACAGCTGAGAAGATTATAGGAAGCTCACTTTCCTAGAAAATGATACTGCTTATAAGCTCCATGTGCTTAGAGTTTGAACATTGTTAGTGACCCCACACACCCACTTCACAGTCTGTTTCTCTTCCTCCCCTCTGGGAGGAGATTTCAAAATATTTCTAGCAGGACTACCAGATTCTGTAATAGCTTTATTCCCTATGCCATCTGTCTGGTAAACTTGCAAGATTGGTTTTTCTCGCCATGTACATCAAGACTAGACTGTGTTGTTTCTCTGTGTCATATAATATATGTGGGTATATGCTTTATTTATTTATTTAATTATTTAATTATTTATTTATTTATTCATTCATTCATTTAGTCATGTTATATAGTGTATATTGGAGTTGGTTTCAATTTCATTTTAATGTATGCCAGTTAGTGTATATTCAAAGTGACAATAAAGTTATTCTTCTGATAACATCTGATGAAGTGAGTTGTAGCTTGCAAAATGTATGCCTTTTAATAATATTCATTAATCAAAAAATATGCTAGCAGATTCCTGGTTTTTTGCCCTTATACAGTCTGTCCTACAATTGATAAAACCTTTCATGAATTCATGTGTTCAGCCTTGAGATTGACCATGAGATGCAGATCTTATGGCTGAAACATCTTGTCAAATATTTAAACTTTTCGTGTCTTCCCTAACCCATGCTTTTAATAATGTTTTGCCTGATGAACTCTGAGAAAGTGAAAAACACTCCTTTTTGCCTCTTTAATCGCTCTCTGAAAAATGGTATTATGATTTATTATGAGTGGATGCACAGTCAACCATACATTTAGACTGGATTTAGAATTTTTATCCAGTAATCGAGTCCTTCCTAGAGACCTTGGATAGGCAAATGTTGTTGTTTGACAGTGTTAAAGGTAAAGTCACAGGCTGTTCTAAGTAAAAGTGCTTTTTGCAATTGATTGGTGGTGATATTTCAAATGGTACTCCAGAAGGTTTGGGACTGCACCCAAGAGGCCTATTGCTATTGGTATTATTTTTTGCTTTCTCTTGCCGTAATTGTTCCACTTCTATTTACAGCTCTTTATATTTTGTGATTCTGTCTCTTCTGTTCTATTACCTCCAGGTACTGTAATGTCTGCTATCCAAACTTTTTTGTCTTTCTAATTGACAGACGTTAAGTCTGGGGCAGGTGCTTGTTTGTTTGAATTCTAAAGTGCCAAAGCACTTTAGCGTCTTCTTTTCTATTACTTTGTCTGTTTGTGCTCCCAACAGTTCTTGTTTTCAGGCAAACAATATTTCTTGCGATATTCCAATGTATTATTGTTGCTACCTTGATATGTCATTGTTAATCTATATTAGCTTCTTGTAGTTCACAAGGTGGTCAACTCTCCTTAGCTTCTTTTCAGAGGTGGCATCTGCTTTCTGTTGCTGTCTTCTCAATTCTGGCTTTGTATGTGTTGGGGAAAATGCAGTTGAATTACAGTGTTTGACTTCAGCTGAGAAAATCTATCCTTGATATATCCTCAAATTGTAGGGCCTGGGAAATAAATAGCTCCTTTGCACTGACTCTCAGATGGAATTGTTTCAGTTCTGAAATAAATATTTGCTAATTTGATTCAGAAAATAAAATGGTATGAATAATGGAAGATCTTGAAAACCTGGCTCCATTACCACTTTTTTCTGTGAAAAGTTCAGTTGAAAATGTATAACTTGCTCATCATGGTAGGGAGGTCAGACTTCTACCTTTGCTATCACTACCTGATACCAGTTACCTCATTGAAGCATTAAGGAACTGCAAAGTTCTATCTCCAGAGCAGGGGTGGGATTCTACTGGTTCTATAGAACTGGTTGTTATGATTCTGTGCAGTTCGGAGAACCAGCAAATCATGCCACTGGCTGACCCCACCCGTCTCCCTCCACCCCTCCCAACCCCACTCAGTCAGTCCTTATAATGCATGCACAACATTGCGCACATGCCCGACATTGCTGACTCCATTCTTTCCTGTCCAGTTACTCCTTAAAGCATTTCTTTTTTCCCCTGTCCTGACGATCAGCTGTTCTTATGATCAGCCATGCCAGGATTCCCCTCACTTACTTACTGCTTCACCCAAGAGGCTTCCCAGAGGCCCAGAAGGCCCCAAAATGGAGCACAGGAGGATGCTGCATGCCCCCTCCCCATGCTCTGTTTTTTTTTTCCTTCCTGAGCCCCAGGGAAGCCTTCTAGGAGCAAAAAAGCTCCCCCAGGAGGCTTCCCTGAGGCTCAGAAGGCTCCAAAATGGAGCACAGGGGTGGGCTGCACACACCTCCATGCTCCGTTTTTTCCTTCCTGAGCCCCAGGGAAGCCTTCTGGGAGCAAAAATGCCCCCCTCCTAAATGGAGCAGGGGGTGCTGCATGCCCACCCAGGTTCCGTTTTTTCCTTCTTGGGCCCCAGGGAAGCCTGGGAGCAAAAACGCTCCCGGAGGAGGCTTCCCCGAGGCCCAGGAGGCTCAAAAAATGGGGAGGGGTTGTTGCTGCCAAAAAAGAAGCCACACCCACCCAGTCACATGGCCATGGCCATCTAGCCATGCCCACCTAGCCGTGCTCACATAACTGGTTGTTACAAAATTTGAATCCCACCTCTGCTCCAGAAGCTTTATTTCCTCCCCTGGTGAATTAGTTATGTGACTGCTGGGTTAGAGTGTGAAATTAACCTAAGAAACTCTACTTTCAGAGCCATCATGGACCCAAGGGAAATGAGCCCTGGAGGCATGAGGCAAAGAAGCTCCCAGGAGCAGGCCAGGGGAGAAGAGGGAACACAAATACTCAGTGGTAAGAAGGCATTTAAGGGGCATGGATGGTGTATTTTGTTGCACAAATGGGGGTGGGTAGCCTTGCTGTGGATAAATTATCTGAGGATTTTCAATCAAGTCTTCAAATTAGATAGTACTATGCAGAGATTAGCATTTAGGGAGCCACAGCAAAAAGCCTTATATTACTTTACTAGAGGGTTAAGTAATATCTGCTAAATTCTTTGGAGTTCAATCCCAAGAATCTCCTGCCAATCTGAACCCAGTCCAGACATTATATGTTATATGTTGTAGAGCGATGGAAGGAAGAGGCAAGAGCCAGAGTGAACAACGAACAGGCTTTATTACAGGGAATAAAGGGTTGCCGCATCTGCCTTCTAACTAGCAGGTTAGCTGGCAACAACGGGCTGGCTCTGCTCGACAGCCGGCTTTTATAGCCGACTGTCAAACGGAGCCAGCCAATGGGAGCGGCTGGTGCTCCCGCTCAAACAGCGGACCTGGTTGGGGACTCCAACCAGTTCCAAAGACATAACACTCCTTTCCCCCAGCTGGGGACATGCGTAGTCCTTTAGGTAAGTCGGTTGTCTATGCTGGCGACCAGAACGTCGTAACCCGGGTAAACTGCTGGCTGGCGCCAAGTCCTTGCCCCCGGGAAACGCCTCGGAGGTTGTTGGGGAATGGGCTTGGTCAGGTGTAGTGTTCTGCGAGTTTGGTAAGTCCCCCAGTTCGGGCTGACCTGGGCGAGTCGCTAGGTCCGGCTGGCAAACAGGTTTGCTTGGCTGTTGGTTTGGTGACTCTGGTCGGGAACTCGGGTCCTCCAGCAAACTCTCCTGGTCGACGGGGTAGACCGGGTCCCGCAGGGAGCTTCCGTCTGAGCAGATTGGCACCGGCAGGGAGCCCCTGGTGCTGGAAGTTCGGGCTGGGCCGGTAACGGTCGCACCTCTCCATCGCCTTCTGAGTTGGTCCATGTGTCTCCGCCACAAGCGTCCATCTTCCAGGAGGACCCTGTAGGATCTCGGACCTGTGACCGATACGACTTGACCAGGTACCCACAAAGGATCCCCTGCATAATTCCTGGCGTACACCAGGTCATGCAGGACAAAGTCCCTGACCAGACTGTCAGACCCTAAAGGGGCATCTGGGCAGTAGTGGGGGTGCAACCTGTCCAGGGTGGTCCTAAGGCGTCTCCCCATCAAGAGTTCGGCAGGGGATTTATTAGTAGTGGTGCATGGCGTCGTATGTTGGCTCAGAAGGTAACGTGACAGTTTAGAGTGCCAGTTTTCCTGGCCAAACCTGGCGAGTGCCTCCTTGGCTGACCTGACTGCCCTCTTAGCCATCCCGTTGCTAGCGGGGTGAAAGGGAGCTATAAGGATGTGTCGGATGCCCAAGTTAGCAACGTACATACTGAACTCACATGACGTGAACTGCGGGCCATTGTCAGACACCAGCGTGTCAGGGAGTCCATGGGTAGCGAATAAGCGGGTCAGGGCCTTAACTATCGCTTGGGTGGTAGTCGAGGGTAGCAGGGCCAGGTCTATCCACTTGGAGTAGGAGTCCACAACCACCAAGAAGGTCCTGCCATGCACCGGTCCAGCCAGGTCGATGTGCAGGCGGGACCAAGGGGCACTAGCACTCTCCCACCTGGTGGGCATGGCAGCTGGTGGGGCAGCCCTGGTTTCTTGGCAAGGTTGGCATGAGCTTACCCAGCTGACGATTTGGGCATCCATGCCGGGCCACCAAACGTAGCTGCGGGCCAGAGCCTTCATCCTTACGATGCCCAGGTGGCCCTCGTGAAGCACCTTCAGGATGGGTACACGAAGAGTGGCTGGGATGACTACCCTTGTACCCCACAACAGACATCCCTGTAGCTTCGATAGTTCCTGCTGACAGGTTTTAAAAGGAGCAAAGTCAACGGTACCTTGAGTTTCCGGCCACCCCCTTCCCACCCAGTCCAGAACCTGGGCAATTATCTTGTCTTTTTTTGAGTGCGCAGCAATGTCCTCGGCTGTAACTGGTAATTTAAGTTCATTAACTTCAAAATGGCGTGAACCGGTGCTGGGTCTTCGACTGGGACTGGTAGGGGGCAGCGACTAAGGGCATTGGCGTGACTCAAGTTTTTGCCAGGTCGATGCACCAACTTGAATGAGTAAGCGGCCAGGAACAAAGTCCACCTGGTCATTCTAGATGATAGTACCTGCGGGGTTTGCTTATCCCCTGATAAGAGTCCCAGGAGAGGTTTATGGTCAGTTACAAGTTCAAAATGGTGCCCGAACAAAAATTCGTGAAACTTTTTAACTGCAGCCACCGCAGCCAGGGCCTCTTTATCTATTTGACTGTAGTTCCTTTCTGCCGTAGAGAAGGTCCTAGAGAAGAAGGCAATTGGCGCCTCGGAACCGTTGGGAAGTCTGTGGCTTAGGACAGCCCCAATCCCAAAAGGGGATGCATCAGCAGCTAGGACCAGGGGGAGTCGTTGATCAAATTGAATTAAAACTGCATCCGATGTAAGTAAGGATTTGACTGACTTGAAAGCATGGGCTTCTTTGGGTCCCCAATGCCAGGGGGATTCTTTGTCTAACAGCCTGTGTAAGGGTTCAGCGATAGATGCTTTGTGCGGGAGAAATGAGGCGTAAAAGTTTAGTAGCCCCAGAAAAGCTTGGAGATCCGTCTTGTTAGTTGGTGTGGGTGCCTCATGGATGGCCTTTACCTTGGATTTGATTGGGTGGATGCCAGAGGCGTCTATCCTATATCCCAGAAAGTCCACTTGCCTAGTGGTGATGGCGCACTTCTCCCTTTTAAGTTTGAGGCCATGCTGCCTAAACTTCTCTAGAACTGCTCTGACCCTCTGTATGAGCTGAGGCCTGTCAATTGCTGAGACTAAGATGTCATCGAAATAAGGGACAACCCCTGGGAGACCTTGGAGAATCCTTTCCATGAGTGATTGGAATATACCCGGGGCTACACTTACACCGAATTGGAGGCGTTTACACTTGAATGCCCCTCTATGTGTGACTATGGTTTGTAATTCAGCTGTCTGATCATCAACAGGGAACTGTTGGTATGCCTGGGACATATCTAACTTGGCGAAAATGGTGCCGGGTTCAAGGTGTGTAACAGGTGCTGAATAACAGGGACAGGGTATGCGCTGACCTGCAGGTAACGGTTGAGGGTGGTTTTATAGTCTGCGCAGATTCTTAAACTGCCATCTTTCTTGAGTGGGGTGACTATGGGGGTCTCCCATTTGGCAAAATCAGTTGGTTCTAACACCCCTTGCTTTAGTAGCTTATCTAGTTCTGCGTCCAACTTGGGACGGATGGCGAAAGGCACCCTGCGTGGCTTAAGGCGCAGAGGAATTGCCTGGGGGTCCACAGAGAAGGAGATGGGGGTGCCAGAATAGCAACCCAGCTCGCTGCTAAACACATCAGAGTAATCTGAAAATAGTGCATCTACGTCAGAAGTTGAGACAGCATGGATCCCAGTTACACTAAGGCCGAGGGAGGGGAACCAATCTAGCCCCAACAGACTGGGGAGGGCACCATTAACAACCACTAAAGGTAAATGGCCTTTAAAGGCTTGGAATTGAACTAAAAACTTGCCTTTCCCGAGGACAGGGATGTTCTTGCCCTGGTAGTCCCGCAGTGTCAGGTGGCATCTCTGTAGCTGCTTCTTCGACAGTCTGGGCTGGATCTTCTTTAGGGTATCCCAGGAGATGATTGAAAGTGCCGATCCCGTGTCTACCTCCATCCTGCAGGGTTTACCTTCTAAAGAAATAGAAATTTTGATTTTATTGGGAGTCTGGGAAGTATGGTTAGCGTGGTAGCAGGTATAGCAGTCCTCCACTTGCCTTTGGGAATTAGAAGGTGGTGGAGGTCTCTGAGGCAAGGTACGCCTGCTTGGCAGACTCTAGCGAGGTGACCCTTCTTTTGGCAATTTAGGCAGATGGCGTTCTTAAACCTGCAGGATGCCCTAGAGTGGGAGCCTCCGAGGTTAGGCAAATGGAAGGTTGTTTGGGGGCGAAGTTGTTTCTCTGCCCCGCTCCTACCTGTGAAGGCTTCTGTTGCTTAAGACGGTTAATGTCTGATGAGTCTGTGGGGTTTCATCACTGAGCACTTCCTCTGAATGGATGGTGGAACTGCTGGGCTTTAACGGAGTACCTTGAATTTCAGCTGCTGATTGGGCAGAGAGCTCAGCAGCTTGGGCTTCCTCTATGGCAAGAGCTAGGTTCAAGTCCTTTTTTGCTAGCAAATGTCTTTGGAGCCTCAGGTCCCTGACCCCACAGATGATCTGGTCCAATAACATGTCTTCTAGGTAGTCTTTGAACCCACACTGCAAGGCAGCTGTCCTCAGAGCTGCCATATACTCGTTGATTGACTCACCCTCTGCCTGTTTTCTAATTCTGAAGGCGAATCTCCTGGCTATCTGAGATGGCTTTGGCGAGTAGTGGTTGGAGAGGATTTCTTGGAGTTCATCCCACGGTACGCTTCTGATAGTGCGAGGGGCGACTAGTGCTGTAGCGGTGTCAAAAACTGCAGCCCCACAATAGCTGAGGAAGTAGGATTTCTTCCTGTGTTCAGCGGTGTCTGCTAAACCGATGGCATCAAGGAAATGGCTGAAACGATTTTTGTATGAGTCCCACGTTTCCTCGGTTGGCTTGAATGGTGGGAATGCTGGATTAGCGTTCATTTTGAAGATGCAGGGTTCGTCTTCTTCAGTCGTATTTTGAAATTCGCGCTCTTAGAAGAGCGTAGGCGGTGACTGTCTCTCTAGGCTACGGAGGCTCTTTGAATTTCGCGCTCTTTGTGAGCGCCGGCGGCTGCGGCTACAGCGCCCGTGGCTTCGCTTTCAGCTCAAAAGCTACGGAGGCTTTTTTAAATTTCGCGCTCTTTGTGAGCATTGGCGGCTGCTGCTTCAGCGCCCGTGGCTTCGCTCTTCAGTGACCACAGCTCTTTTGAAAAACACGTCTGGCTAGCCTTCGATCACATCCCATCCTCGTCGCCAGTGTTGTAGAGCGATGGAAGGAAGAGGCAAGAGCCAGAGTGAACAACGAACAGGCTTTATTACAGGGAATAAAGGGTTGCCGCATCTGCCTTCTAACTAGCAGGTTAGCTGGCGACAACGGGCTGGCTCTGCTCGACAGCTGGCTTTTATAGCCGACTGTCAAACGGAGCCAGCCAATGGGAGCGGCTGGTGCTCCCGCTCAAACAGCGGACCTGGTTGGGGACTCCAACCAGTTCCAAAGACATAACATTATATGTGAGAGGAAGTGAGATATGCGAGAGAAAGAGGCTGAAGACAGCTTCTCCCTAATAGTGTATTGTAGATGTAGATAGTAGAGGCAAGATTCTGTCTATAGATCTGAAATAATAAAGAACTCAGCTTTTTTGTCAAGTTTTTTATTTTATATTCTTTATACATATCAATATGTGAATGGTGTGATACCTTGGTATCATACATTTTGATACAAATAAACATATTATTAGTCCCAATTATTACATTTCATTTTCATTATTTCCTATTATTTACACATATCTTATACTTCCGCCCTTCATTTTCTAAATCTATCTCTTGATCTTTCATATATCTTGATATATTAATATATATGTATTATTGTTCCCCTCTTATTTCTATCTCTCTTTTAATTTTAGTTTCCCCCATACCATTGTAATATTCAAAGATGTTTCTTTTTAATCATATTTTCCTTATTTATTTCCATCTATTTGTATTAAAATCTCATCCTTCTTTCTTTTATTAACCAATATCTCAATGTATACATGTAGTACCAATCACAATCTTTTAAACATTTAAAATACATCTATTCATGTTCTTACCAATCATCCAATCCATGTTTCTACTGTTAATACACATATTTACATTAAAATATGTTCTTTCATTATCTAATCATCCATTGTTTAATTTTATCATTTTGCTCCTAATCATATTTTATGCATATTTAATGTCATCATTCAATCTCTAATTTTCCAATTAATATTTAATTCTTATTCATAATTCCCATATTTCATTCTTCATATCTATTTATCTTAAAATATTATGCTAATGTCTACATACAAGATAGTTATCCATCCTAAATAAATATAATATTTATACCCCTATGTTTATTAAAATGTATTCATGGAAAATCTTTACTCTCTTTTTTTTTTATTCACCATCTTTTGTCCGCATCAGAACTTTTATTCTTTCTTTTTTACTTGCCTCTCATATTCTTCTTGTAAATCTTTTACTTCATCTAATTCTAGCTCTATATTCTGATTCTGCAATCTAACTTTCCCTCCCTTCTCTATTCTTTCCCACTGCCTAATTTTTAAAGCTATCTGTTCTAGCCCCATCCCTTTCCCCCAGATATCTTCCTGTTTGTCCCATTCCCTTTTTAAAACCTTTAAAATATTTCCCCCCTGTTTCAATTCCTTAATCAATATTAATTTTAGTAGCATCTCCTCCTTGTTGCTGGACTTCCCCAGTATGTGCCATGTACTGTTCCAATAAAAATAAAAATAAAAGTGCTTTGAGATGGTGGAGTTACTAGAAGGAATGGATTTTCTCTGGAACACTGACATTTGTCTTCTTTTTGTTGTTTTCTCAGTTCTGCTTTCCCCTCAATTCCTTCTGACAGCTACTTTCTTTGCTCATTGTCATGGTCTTTGCTCCTTGTCCCTGGTATAATATTGTCCAGTTTTTGGTCTATACGATCAAGTATTTTCACCATCGCCTAATTTTGTTTCTGTAAAAGATCCTTAATGCTTTGAAACATCAGCTCCATTCCATTTAAAACTCCGCTCCTTTCCACCTTGCGTTGTGATTTATTTAATTTAATAATTCTCCTTTTTTGGCCAGTTGTCCAGGATTCGTTGATTCAAAACAAAGCTTACCAGATCACAATTTTTAATATATCATCACTAGTCGGTCAAATCAATTTTAAATACACCAGGGTGCTTTCCACACCTCTTCAAGTGACTTTTGTACATTCAATAACATTCAAGGGGCTTTTAACTGAAATTCTTGTTTGTTATTCAAATTTCCAGTGGTCTTAGAGTAGATGCATGTAATCCAATGAGTATTTTCAGTCCTTCAGATGGTTATTTCCAGACTTCCATAGTTGCCCTCTCATAGTTGTGCTCTTTACTTCAGCCTGTTTCAACTTCTCTGCTATGTTGCTGGCAAGTCCAATTTTAATTATTTTAAATTATAAATCCAATAAGTAGGTAGTATTTATAAAAAAGATTTTAGGTGCATGATTCCAGCATTTTAAAAATGCCTTCTTGATACCATGTCTTTTTACTTTGAGAGTTCAATTTTCTATAAAAAATTTTTTTTAAAAAATTATTTTCTTAATTTTTTTGGTATTTTTCCAAGGTGCCTGTTTGCTGCTTTGATAAATAGTTCTGGATATATATATTCCCCTTAAATTCCTTGGAGTCAGATTTCAACAAAAAGTATTACCTCACTCAGTTCACACGCCATTCACTATCTCTTCACTACTGCATTGTGTTAGGTGCTCAGACTGCCCCCCGGCTTCATGGCAGCCATTTTGCTACTTCGTCTTCAGAATTTCTGAGTAAGGGAGGAGAGATACAGCTCTCCTCAACCTGCACAGCAACCACCTTTACTCCACCACCCCTCCGGGGTGGCTATGGCTCCTTACAGAGCCCTCTGACTGGGAGAGCTCAGAGTGGGACCACGGAGCTCATTGTCCTTGCTTCCGATAGAGCAGGAAGTACAGCCAGAAGACTTCTTGGACCCATTCTAAAAGAATGGCACATTTATAAACTTAACATTGCATTTGAGAGAAATCAGATAAGATGTTTCCCAATTAACAAATACAGTTTCCTATCATTCTTTTATTTAAGTTAGCATTTAACTCCAAGTGCCTTTTCATTTTTTTATATACAGATAGTCCTCAAAGTATGACCATAATTGAAACCAAAATTGCCATTGCTAAGCAAAATAGTTGTTAAGTGAGTTGTCCCCAATTATATGGTCTTTCTTGCCAGAATTTAGTGAATCTCAGCTATTTTTAGTAGCAGTGTTGTTAAGTGAATCTGTCTTCCCCATTGACTTTGCTTGTCAGAGAGTCACAAAAGGGAATCTAATGTCCCCAGTACACTGCAACCAACAAATACATGCCAGTCAGGGGTGGGATTCTGCCAGTTTGGGCCAGTTCAGGTGAACCAGATGTTAATTTTACATCCAGTTTGGTGGACAAGTAGTTTCAAAGACCAGCTGGCCCTGCCCACCCCACCTCCCCAAGGAGTCCCCACGAGGCCTGTCTGGCTCACAGGAAAGTGTAGGGCAGCCTCCTGGGAGCAAAAACGGGGTCTGGGGGGGGGGGGTCCAGTGCTGCTCCCTCACACCTTGTTTTTGCTCCCAGGAGACTCCAAGGAGGCTTGGTAGGCCCCATTTTGGGCTGTGGAAAGGGAACTTCATGAAGAGAGTAATGTCATAAAAAACAGGAAAAGCCAAAGGGAAACATCAGGTCAGCCAGAAAACAAACTGACATAGGAAAAGGAATCAAATAAAAAGTATTAAAGAATCCCTATAGACAAAAGCCTAAGTAATTTAGAAAACTAGACAAATAGGAAAAGAAAACAAAAGATAATTTAGAAAATCCTTACAAACACAGGACATACCAAATAAGCAAAACAAACAGACAAAAGACAAAAAATATAAATTACAAAAGGGACAGACAGGAGATTGCCACAGAACAAATATGAAAAACTATCTTAAAGATAAAAGAGATTACGGAAAACCAATAATACAATCTGGCCACCCTGCGGAGTTCGCCTTCCGCACCCCGTAGAGTTTGCCCTCCTGTGGGAATAAAGAAAACTCAAACAGGATTTGAAACATTAGGCACAAATACAAACACTCACATAAAATCAACTTACAAAGGGAGAAAAGGATATAAAAAAACAGGGACTTACCATAAGAAGCTAGCTAGCCCAGGAATACAGACTTCTCACTGTTCTCTGCCTTCCTGAAAAATAAAAAGATCCAGCTTTCAAGCAGTTGTCCATATCCTTGCACCAGAGCTCTCCCAGTGGGAAAAACTTTTTTAAAAATGGTAGATGAAATAAACTAAAAAGATACATGGAGAGAAAGGAATGCTAAAACTAAACAATACACCTTCTATTCAAATGGACACCTATCATGGTCCAGAATAGATATGATATGGATGTCAACAGAATTAATAACTAATATTCAAGAAATAAATATTGAAACAAGTACTTGGGCAGATCACAATCCAATGACAATTAAATGGAAAGGACAAAAAAGAAGATCTAGATGGACGTTAAATAATACTATTTTAAAGGAAAAAGACTTCACACAGTGGATGGAGAAAGAATTGGCTTTTTTCTTTAAAGAAAACAAAAAAGAAGATACATCAATTCAGAATGTATGGGATACAATGAAGGCATATGTTAGAGGCTTGATAATAGACTATACAAGGAAAAGGAATACTGTGAAAGACTAGCCTCTAAGGCCTTAGAGGATGAGCATAAAAGACTTGAAAAAGAGCTACAGAAAATGCCACAGAAAAAGGACATCAAGCTAAAAATGGATATAATTAAACATAAAATGGGTCAAATAGAAAAAGAAGAATTAGCACAGAAAATTAGAGGTGCTAAACAGTGAAGCTAAACTTTGAAGACACAAGCAAACCAGGTAGATGGTTAGCATACAAATTGAGAAAGGAGAAAGAATCAAGGAAACTATTCCAATTAATAGATGATCAAGGCCAAGTTTGCCATGGTAGTAAAGAGAAGAAGGAAATCATTTGAGACTTCTATGGGAAATTAGATACGCAAGAGAATATTGATGAGGAAAGAGTTAAATAGTACTTACAGAATGCTAATTTACCTCAGATACCTAAAGAGACTGAAACAATGTTAGAAAGCAATATAACGATGATGGAGTTAACTGAAGCACTCAAGAAGCAAAATAATGGAAAGGCACCAGGCCCAGATGGTCTTCGGGCAGAATTTTATAAAACATTACAAGAATTGTTGAATCTTCCATTGCTAGAAGTTATGAATGAAGTTATGTTAATGAAGAAGATACCTAAATCATAGTCAGAAGCTTATATTACACTTATTCCAAAGGAGGAGGCCAACCCATTACAAATTAAGAACTATAGACCCATTTCCCTACTAAACGCAGATTATAAAATCTTTGCTTCAATATTGGCAGAAAGACTTACAAAATATTTAAATAATTTTATCCATCCTGATCAAAATGGATTTCTGCCAAAAGAGACAAATTAAAGACAATATGAGAGTAATCTTGGACACCTTGGAATACTACAAGGCACATCCTGAAAAACAAATGGCTCTGATATTTCTAGATGCACAGAAGGCATTTGATAATGTGAATTGGCGATTCATGTTATTACTGTTGGAACAGATGGGTTTTGCTAGAAAATTTATTCAAGCAATAGAAGCTATATACTATAAACAAACAGCAAAGGTAATGATAGAGGGAGAACTGACAGACTGTATCAATATAAGAAAAGGAACAAGACAAGGGTGCCCACTATCACCTTTGTTGTTTGTGTTAACTTTGGAAGTGCTAAACAGAAATATTAGAGATGAAAAGAATATAAAAGGAATGAAAATCAAAAAGGAAGAATTTAAGTTGCAAGCATTTGCAGATGATCTGGTTTTTATTTTAGAAGACCCTTTAGAAACAGCATCAAAATTGATAGAAAAGATAGAGACATATGGAAAGGTGGCTGGTTTGAAAATAAATAAAGATAAGACAAAGATCTTGACAAAGAATATGCTATTAAGACAAAAGGAAGAACTGGCAGACCTATTGAAAATTCAGGTCACAAATAAGATCAAGTACTTGGGGATATATTTGACAGCAAGCTGTAGTACATTAAAAGAGAATAATTATATCAAACTTAAACAGCAGATAGCGCTAGATCTGGCAAAATGGGAAAATTTACAACTGTCACTAATAGGGAGAATTTCAACAATCAAGATGAATGTATTACCCAGAATTTTATATTTGTTTCAAACAATTCCAATTAGGCTTGGAAAAGACTACTTTGAAGATCTAAATAAAATTGTGTTGAAATATATATGGCAAGGTAAGAAAGCGAGAATAAAATTGAAACTTTTGCAATATGCTAGAATTAGAGGAGGATTTGGTTTGCCTAATTGGGAGTTGTACTATCAAGCTACAAATCTGATGTGAGTTAAGAAATGGATAACACTAAGAAATACTAGATTGTTGACATTAGAAGGACATGATCTGTTGTTGGGGTGGCATGCTTTTCTATGGTATAAAGGAACTAAAACACAGGGGTATTTTAGAAGACATTATATACGGGAGTCTCTGTGGTTAAACTGGGAGAAGATTAAAAGACAATGTTATTTGAAGATTCCAGTCTGGTTATTGACTATTGAAGCAGTTTCTTATCCTATAATATACAAAAAGGAACAAACAGTTAGATATGGTGAAATATTGAATGAAAAGGGTGAACTCAAATCTATACAAAAACTAGAGGAACAAGGTATAAAGATGAATTGGTTTTCATATGCGCAAATACATTCAAGGTATGATAAAAATTCTAGAATGGAAGGTTTCTATGATAAATTGACTGATTTAGATAAGATTTTGACAGATACTGATGAAAAGGTGATTAAAAAACTGTACAGATATTTATTAGAAATTAAATTAGAAGAAGAACAAGTTAAAGAAACTATGATTGCTTGGGGGAAGAATTTTGGATATGGGATCGATTTAGAGAAATGGCAAAAATTGTGGTCTCAAAATTATAAAATGACAATGTCAACAGCATATAAAATAAAATTGTATAAGATGTTTTACAGATGGCATTTCCCCCTGACAAGAATAGCAAGAATGTTCAAGAATAAATCTGAAAAATGTTGGAAATGTCATCAGACATCTGGCTCATATTACTATATGTGATGGACTTGTGCAGATGCTAAAAAATACTGGACTAAAATCCACATGTGGTTGGAAAAAATGACAAAAAAACATATAGACTTGAAACCAGAGATATTTTTATTGGGAATTTTACCTGAAATATACAGTAAAGACTTGAAATACCTGATTGTAAATGTATTAACAGTGGCTAGGATTGTATTTGCTAAAAACTGGAAAAATGAGAAAATACCATCACAGGAGGAAATCATTAAGAAAATATTGGAATGTGCTGAAATGAGTAAATTGACATTTGAAATTAGAGAACAAGAGGATCAACAATTTTATAAAATTTGGGATCTTTTCTATCAATAGTTAGACAATAAAATACAGTAATGAAATATGCAGACTTTTAGAAAATAATAAATATATAAAGATGTACTTCTTTCTTATTATATCTATCAAAATGATTTTAGGATAGATTTGGGATGATAATATGAACTGTTATAAAATAAACTAAGTAAATTATGATTATCTTGGAAAACATGAATGAATAAAAGTATAGTCAAATGATTGATTAATGATGATACTAAGGTATTTAATTTTTGATTGAAAATATGAGATTATATGCAATGTAATTGTAATTGAAGACTATGAAATAGAAGCACAAAACGATTTGTAAACCAACCGGCACACTATATGTACACATATGGAAGATAGCTTGAGGTTTTTATGTTTGTTTGTTTATGTTTGTTTTTAAAAACCAATAAAAAATTAAAAAAATAAAACAAAATATTTCAGAAGCCTGGAAGAATTGTTTGGGACTTGTTTTGTAACCCCACCCCCCCACCCCAAAAGGAAAGAGAATGTGAAGAGTGGAGAAACAAATGCTTGAAATTTGGAGTAGTAATTTAGAACAAAAAACTCTGTACAACGAGAAAATCTTTGTCTAATCCAAACAATGGGCTGACATCCTCCATTCACCCAATGTCAAATCATGTTTTTAAAGTGAAGCTGTTTCTAATTCTCTAGGAGAAGCTGAACACCTGGAGAAAATCACTGTCCACATCCAATAGAAGAGACACCTGGAGGTAATAATATATATTGTAATAGGTAATAATAAAAGCAGGAGAATATTTAGAGAGAATAAACAAATATTGTCCCTAACTGATGAATTATCAAGAATGATGAAAATAGTCAATTCTGTGTTTGCAGGGCTACATGATCTCTATTCTTGTCAGAGAGGATTAAGTCCTGGAGATTTACTAGGCCTTCCGGGCAAGGGAGTTTCTATCAAAGATCAAAGGAGAGAGGCAACTGGTTTTAAGTTTAGAACCAAATCACCTGGGCAATCTGATCAGTTCAAGTAGTAACTCAGCTACTGAGTTGAGAGGCAGCTGCTGGTTGTTCTCTTGGGTCTTAGGTTTTCAAAGTATGTCCAAGAATAGAACAGGGTATAGGGAGGGTTTACCAATGGCATAGTAGAAATGGGTCTTTCCCTAAAGCTAATGCCTCAAGATGTATAAAATCATATTGGTTTTCTCACCCATTGCCTTGGTGGCTATTTGGGTGGAAGGAGACCACTTCAGCCCAGCTTCGGGGAAAACCATGATTCTATTATATCACTGCCAACCCCTCCCTTCTCCATAGTCTGGATATTATCTGTAAATGTGCTAACACCAATGCATCAACATTATCTCATTCATGGGCTGAAATATGATAAACTGAGAAAAAAATATTGTCTAAATGTAGTATGGGGAAGCTTTTACATCAGGTATTGGAAGCAGTAAACATTGGAAACTGCAAGAGTGCTGGAATAGGAGACCATGTAAAATAACATTATACAACAGATTCTCGACAATGTCAATTCAGCCACAAGGACCAACCCACCCTCCCCCAGGAGATATACAAATGAACCAAGTCAACCAAAGTATCCATCACCCAAATGCATTCTAGGAATCTATCTATGACAGGCTTGGGCATCATTAAATTCCCTTTGTTTTGTTGGTAGATAACGAAGGCGAAGGTACTAGAACAGGTACACAATCGGCTGAATGATCTCTCGGACAAGACCTTGGAAGAAGCAGCTCATTCCAGACCCCAGCAATTGAGCCTGGTCCCAGTAAAGCACGTGGAAGAGGTTCCTTGCAATTGATTTTAGAACAAGGACGGGGAAAATTTATTGGCCTATAAATTCCAGTAGGTCCTGCTAATAAAGCCACTAACAGGTATGCTACGAGTTGTAGTTCCAGACAATCGAGAGCAGGGATGTCAAACTTGCAGCCCATGGGCCGGATGCATCATGTGCTGACCACGTCCATGCCTGGTTTAGCAAAGGGGAAAAAAGTTGTGATACATCACGTGATGATGCCAAGACAATGTGAGTTTGACACCCCTGATCTAGAGGGATAATGTCATGCCCCTGTCAGAATCTGATTCCAAGGGGGAGGTTGAGCAGTTGACAGGGAGTGGGAGTATGGCTCTGGTGGCTGTGAAAGAAACTGGGGAAGGGCAAAGTCTGGCTGGGCAGAGCAGGGGGGAGGTAGAGCAAGGCAGAGGGAATTCAGAGGAAGATCCAGGCCCATCCCTCTTCATCCTAGGGCATACAGGGAGGAATGGAGAAGGGAGCAACATGAGTTGCATGGTTTACAGGGGAGGAAAGGGCCCTGATTCTCTTCATTAGCTGCAGTTGGAAACACAATGTTTAAAAAGGGAAGCTGCACACAGCAATTTGTGGAAAGCAAATCGTCGTGATCTTTTATGGTCGAGGCTTATCTGAGTTCCTGGCATCTTCCCAACTGTGTGTGTTTTGTTCGTCTTTGAAGCCTGCAATTCCTTATCCTGCCCTGTCCAGGAGAGTTTTTTCTCCAGCTAAGGTAACTGGAATTGGGGGCAAAGTTGGAGGTATTAAAGGGACTTTTCTTACTTATGTGACTGTGTTGTCTTTGTGCCACGCCCTGGGTCATCACAGATAAATGGACAAACCTTGATTTTATCACATAAGATGCCACACAGAATGCATGGCAGTGCTTTTAATTAGCTAGCTCAGGAACCTCTCTCCATGTTTATTTAACTTAGCAGGGAGCAGATAGTTTTCAGCTAATTATATGACAATAATCACCAATAAAAGCAAATCTACCACTGAGAAGCCAACTCTCACTCCAAGGGCTTGGCTAAACAAACAAGTCTTAGTAAAGTTTCCAGAAGGTTGTAAAAAAAAAAGTGGACAAAAAACCGTAAAATGCTTTGAGAAAAAAACTAACAGCCTTTCTCAAAAAAAAAAAAAAAGTTGTCAAAAGGAAATATATTCTGCTCTTAAGAACAAACAGGCTACATTATACAAATACATGAAAAGTTATAATTAGGATTTCAATCATTCCTTTAGTACTTCTGCCTCTGCTTCTGGTTGCTAATGCATCTAAGTTATAAAAACAATTTTAAAACAAATAAAATGAGAAGAAGAAAAAGAAATCAGCTACCAGTTGCTAAATTTATATAGTGGCTATAGCAGAGGTGGTAGTCAGCAGGTTCTGACCAGTTCTGGAGAACCGGTAGTGGAAATTTTGAGTAGTTCGGAGAACTGGCAAATACCACCTCTGACTGGAGATTTTACACTATTCTTCCCCTGCCACGCCCACCAAGCCATGCCCACCAAGCCACACCCACAGAACTGGTACTAAAAAAAATTTGAATCCCACCACTGGGTTATAGTATAGAAAAAGATAAATGGGAAGGCTTCAAATACACAAGTGATAGCTGTTTCCAAAGAAGGTAATATGATGCATGAATTCTGTGAAGTTCTTGCTCTTATTTTGCTATTTCTGCCCCCTTGCTCAGCAGTGTAATTAAGATGCTAGGCTTGTTGGTGGGAAAGCTGGCAGTTCAGGCCTGAGATCTGATGTCACTTGATGGGGTGAGCTCCTATCCTAGCCCAGCTCCTGGCAAACTTGCAGTCCAAAAGCATGCAAATATGAGTAGAAAAATAAGTACCACTTCGGTGGGAAGGTAGCAGCCATCTGTGACATCATGTAGGCCACATGACCACAGAAATATGTTTGGACATTTGAGAGACTTATTAAATATTACCTGCATTGTAATCTTATCTTGCAGAGAAAAGGGTCTGAAGAAGAAGGTCTTTGTCCCTTTACGGTCCTTGTTTGAGTAAGTATGTCTGGTCATGATATGAACAAGACTTAGTCAGAGGGACAATGTACAAAGTAGTCAGATCGCTAAGGCTTCAGGTTCCAAAGGTGGCGTTGGACAAAATAATTGATATTCCACTATTGATGAAGAACAAGAGTTGGAAACAGCCCGATAAGGACTGAGCATTCTCCATAGCCACACAATGATGAGACTCTTTGGTGGGTGCCGGAAAAGGAATAGATACTGCAGATGGGAAACAAAAGGAAGTATTTTTGAAAGGATTAGGTTGATTAGGTGGCTAGCACAAAGTTATTACTAGCATATTAGAATAAGGCTGTTTGTCGTCTCAGCAGGAGTAAGTTAACTGCTTGGTCCAAGGGCTCAATTGCGGTCCTATGTTGAGGACTACCTGTATATCATAAGAGATGGAACATTTTCCCACCAGCCACTTGAATGTTATTTCTTTTGTACAAGTGAAACTACAAGTTTTTGCACAGAAGACCAGATGAAAATCTTTGGGACCCAAATCTTGTCCAATGATCTCCAGCTGCCCATCTCTCCCAACATCTATTACTTACTTGCTGGCAACTTGTCTCTCTTTTACAGCACGTTACTGGAGGTGGAACATTTCCGCACAATCCATCACATATTTGTGGCCGTGCTCTGTATCTTTGTCCTCAAACAAATCATTGTGGATTCCATCGAGGAAGGACGGTATGATTCAGAAGAGGGGGCAGGGTGGAAGGTCTTCCCACTGATGTATACTAATTCTGGGGATATGATGCTATTTGTTTTGTGTTAAGGGACACAGTAACAATCCTAAGAGCATATTTACCTAATCTTTGAACTTAGATTCCAACCATGTTTTAACCGATTTGGGCACCTGCCAAGGTCTTGGGCCCCTGACCTTGCTGCATCTCCTCCCACTTGTCACTGTTCATCTACTAGGTAAAAGGGGAATGCAATTTATTCTTCTTCTTGTTTTTGGGCTCCTGTTGAGCAGTAACACTTGGGACCCTCCTATGCCCACCTAGAGATTAAGCCTAAGTGAGGAATGCCTCCCTTGGTGCCACCTTTGTTAGGCATCAAACACTCTTCTCTATGCTAGCAGCCTACTAATGCAGTTCACTTCTTCTACCCTCCTTCTGAATGAATCTTGTTATCTTTTGGACATGTATTCATGGCTGAACGTATGTGTTGTGTCTCATAGTATGCACCTGCCATTTGTTGACATGGTTTGTATTTGTACTGTATTCCATTCCACCTGAACAGTGGTCAAAACCTATAAATAAATTGATTAATTGACCAATTGACTTCAAAGAAAATCAGGCTAAATTTACTATTAACACAGGAACGGAAAAATATAAAAAAAAGAAACAGTAAAAGAAGGACACTAATCCTTTCAGAGCGGGTGGGATATGCAAAAATCCAAACAACCATGTGATGTTGGCAGAGAGGTATACAAATATTTCTCTGTGCCACCTATGTCTCAGATGGATTTTTGCAATCCAGATCCAGTAGCCATAAGAAAGGAAAATATAAGGATCCAGTCAGGGTCGGTCACCATGACCAGAGGTTTAGTCTTCCGAGTTTTCGGACTCGTGCTGGAGCCCATCTTCAGGGAACTTCTCTCTCAACAGAACGTGAGAGTGACACCACCCTAAGAGAATTTATAGCAGCAGTAGACTCTATAGTCAACAGATCTGAGATACAAGAGCCAGAAAAACATGCCATCGGGCAAAAAGTATTGGCAGTGCTGATCACACACAAACCAAACAATATGCTTAGTCCAATGGAGTGACACACCTTGAAAGACCTGAAAAACAAACAAACAAACATTCTGGTTAGAGAGAAGTTCCCTGAGGAGGGGTTCCTACACAATTGTGAAACTTGGAAGATTAAATCTCTTGTCCTGGCGATTGACCCTGATTGAATCCTCCAACATTATTCTGGGATACGTATATTTGCCTTCATTCATGGGAAAACATGAAGCCAGTTTTGAGCCAGTCTCCATCTACTTATGAAAAATCTGCTTCTGCTATTATTGCAGCCTTTTGCCCATTCTGCTCATTGTAGTGTTTATCTGTTTTTAATGTTGTATGCTACCGTGAGCTATTTTTTAATTGAGCAAGTTTACAAATTAAATAATTCCTCAAAAAAAAAGAAGGAGAAAGAAATGTCCAAGATAGTCAAATCCTGGAAATCATCTGCAATTCTGTTGAAGCTGAAGCATTGTTAGAAATGAATTGTTATGCAGCAAGAATTATGAAACAAAACAAGATTAGGGAACAAAATGAGGGGGACCGTTCACAATTTTTTCAGTTGGAGGTGGATTTTTCATCATTCTAACTCTGTTTTGTCGATTTTGAAGAATTCACAGAACCTTCACGGGTTCTTCTCAAAATAGCAGAACCCATCCCCTTCACTTTTCAACAGTTATGCCACTGAATATTGGGGATGCCCCAGAGAAAGTGCTTATTTAATTTGAAACATGCTTATCTTTTGGGCAGCATCCTTAGAGCTCTTTTTCTTCTTTGTCTTTCACAGTCTTGTTTTGGATTTCGAGGTCTTTATCGCTGGCTTTCGACATCTGCCCACAGCACTCTTTGCCTGGCTCTGCATGTTCCTCTACACCTTATCTGTGCCCTACCAGGCCCTGCAAATATGGTCAGGCTGCTTGAAGATGACCAGGTTCCCCAATCTCTGGACGGTCACCTTGGTGGTGGTGCTGCTACTCTGCCACGCTGCAGTGCTGGGCTTCTTCCCCGTCTATATTATTGTCTATTGTAATTTGGGAATTGCCTCCCGTACAATTATCCTCTTTGAGCAGGTATGGCACTGGGGCAGCACAAAGAAAGTGGGTACAGGGGAAAGGAGTTCTTAAACAGAAATGGGGGTTGATAATGTTGAACTTTGAAGTGAGGTTGCATTTGTGAAGGAATTCTGGTTGTCCCAGGACATTTCAGCGTGGAAAGTATAGATAGCAGCAAGTGCTAGGAAGGCCCCCTGTAGCATAAAAGTATACTTCTATACACAGGAAGTTTGACTTAACTAATGATTTGCCATTGTACAGAGGAGACATGCCAACCTCACTCCAGGTTTAAGGGCAGCTTTCTCCTTTCTGGTGTTCTCTGAATGGTCTGGACAAACCCCAGATAGAGTCTTTAAGGGTAGGCCAGGTTGAAGACATATACTTCATTATACATTGCCCTGAACAAGATATACAGTACACTTTTAAAAATCTTAGCAGCCATTGTCATGTATATGTCATGCATAAATGCTTACAGTGGCACTTGCCATGGCCTCAAATATACTTTCTTCTTGCAAGCTGGAAGATAAACAGATTTCATCCAAGCAAGAAGTTGAGCAGAAAGATCAGCAGGCAGTATAGCTGACAGTTAGCCAAGTGAGTGTGCAGGGGTCATTTCTGTCTGAGAAGTCTAGACAGACAATGTCTGGAGCACCATGGGATCCACCATGGGGAGCATTAGAGACATCTTAGATCACCCCATGCTGCTTAACTAATGGGTGTAATTCCTTTCTTTGAAGGATGGTACCAAAGGCCAGATAGGTAGCATAGCAGAATACTAAAGTCCTCTGCAAGAATATCTACAACATGACTCAACCTCACACAGTTTCCTTGCTCATTTCCCTCTCTGGCATAGATCCGGTTCCTGATGAAAAGCTATTCATTTCTGAGAGAATCGATGCCTCCTCTTCTCCATGCCAGAGACCATTTCATTTTCCAGCCATTAGCTAACGATATCTGTTGTGAACTCGTGGATATCTTAACAAATCTTTTCTTATCTTTCGTTATGCAGTGCGATGCTCCACTATCTACAACCCCAAAATTATTGTTGTTCACAGGTTCATTGCTATACATGGCTAACTCTAAGCATTTTTCATCCTTTTGATGCCTTTTTGCATTCTGGCTGGCATTGTGGCGTTTATCTTTCTTGCAGAATCTAGCCAAATGTCCTTTTCCTCCACAATTAAAACATTTTCTAATTGTGTAGGCTGTCGAAGATAATTTCTCTTCTTGTGGTTGTTCCCTTCTCAGTTGATCCCTTTCAAGCCTTCTCCTGGCTTCTTCAATTAATCTGCCAGTAATGTCAATTAATGTGAGGTTATCTTTTGGCAGTACTTCCAGTGAAGTTACATAGTTGTCATAGCTCTCATCTAACGAAGACAAAATTATATAAACCTGATGTAGTTCAGTGAAGATAAGCTCTTTTTCATGCAGTTCCTGAAAAATCCTCTTCATAGTGTTTATATGAGTCAACATATCTCCATTCTTTTGAAGATGTGTTCTGAACAGCTTCCGTGTAAGATTTATATGTGCTCCTACACTGTCTCGAACATAAATCTTCCTTAAATTCTCCCAACACTTAGCAGCTGTTTCTTCTCCACGAATATGGACAAGTGCTGGTCACAGAGTGTCAATCCTATTATACAGAGAGCTTGCTCATTCTTCAGTTTATATTCTTGTATTTTCTGGGCATCATCTTCATCATCCAGATCCCAAGCATCTACCTCTGGTGGGTTTTGAATTATACTCCACAAACCTTCTTTACGTAGAAGTAGGCTGCATTTCATAGACCATGAAACATAGTTTGTTCCATCCAGTTTGGATATTAGAGACAAACTTGGTAAATTGACTTGTGCCATCTTTCTCTGGATATTAAACTATAATTAATAAAACACAGCTGTCTGTTTACAGTATTGTGTAACTACACTAACTCTCACTTTATATAAACCTGTTATATCCTGGTTAGTCTGACTGTGCAGCTGGGCCCATAACCAGTGTTAGGGATACACCCTAGCAGAATCTGCAAGGCAGTCAGGCAGGCAGGCAAAATATGTGAGATAAACGTTTTTGTAGCTTACACTCAGTAAAACAGATACACTGTGCTAGTTAAATAGTTTATTCCAGTAATAGTTTTAGCATAGTCAAAACAGTCCATATATCATTCACTAGTTCAGTCCGTCCGGGGATTATACAGTTGCAAAGTCCAGTGTCGAAAAAGAGGTCAGTAAACTTACAGATATCAGTCCACTAATATATCTCCTCGCAGTAGAGATATGAAGAAGTCAAACCTCTTTTTCTTCCTTCAACGTTCAGCAACTCAGCAGTAGGGAAAACATGCAGTTAACAAACCATCAATCCATCAAACCAGTCAGTCATCAGGAATCATCAGGTTCTCTTGCTCCCTTTTATGGCGGTTCACAACCGCACCCAAAATTACATGCTTTGCAGTTTAAAGTGACACACACTTAAACTTACTATCATAGTTTATATATATTATTTTACCCAAACTACGTTAGGTAACCTTGTTATTCCTAACACTATTATTTTTAATTGTTCCATTATTTTTCATATATTAATTTTTTACACTGTCCCTACACCTAGAGTGATTTTACTGCCTTTCTTTTGCCCAGGTATTTTTCAGGGTTTACATGTCTATAGTCCAGAGCATAAATATATGTGTGTTTAACAGAGTTGAAAGGGACTTTGGAGGTCTTCTAGTCCAACCCCTGCTCAGGCAGAAAAACTGAGGATGCCAAACTCTGAGTAGAGGTCCTGGAAAGGTGTCAAAATAATAGAATAACACTTAGAAGGGACCTTGGTGGGAACCCTATACCATTCTAGAGAAATGGCTGTCCAGTCTTTTTTAAAAAAAACCTCCAGTGTTGGAGCACCCAGAACTTCTGCTGGCAAGCAGTTCCACTGGTTAATTGTTTTCACTCACATGAAGTTTCTCCTTAGTCTTAGTTTGCTTCCCTTTTGTTCCATTTCCATCCATTGCTTCTTCTTTGCTTTCTGGTGCTTTGGAAAATACATTGCCCCCCCCCTTTCTGGCAGCCCCTTAAAAGCCTCTTGCCTATCATACTCTTGAGCAAAGCATGTGAGCATTTCCTCCTTTCAGTGGTCCATGAAAGTACATCTATAGTACGTAAATAATAAAGTCAAAAAAAGGTGAACATTTTTACAGAACTATAGATAAGTTGAGGCTGGGTGTGACAAGGAATGGCTGGGAGGGGAGGAGCCAGAAGAGGCACCCCTTGACGTGAATAACATTGAGCTCGCCACGCCCACCCAGTCACATAACTACCAAGCCACGCCTAGCCAGTCATGTGACCACCAAGCCATGCCAAGCCATACCCATCCAGACACATGACCACCAAGCCACATCCACAAATTAAGCCACACACACAGAACTGGTTGTTAAGAAATTTGAATTCCACCCCTGGTTTCCCCCCTGGACATATCCAACAATGAATATGAATTCTAGACCATTTTAGCTTCTTCTTTTTCTATTACTTTGTCTATTTTGTGCTCCCAACAGTTCTTGTTTGCCGGCAAATGATATTTCTTGTGATATTCCAGTGTATTATTGTTACTCCTTTGTTATGCTACTGTTTGTTGTCAATCTGTATGAGCTTCTTGTAGCTGACAAGGTAGTTCACTCTCTTCAGTTTCTTTTCAGGGGCAGCATTTGCTTTCTATTGCTGTCTTCTCAATTCTGGTTTTGTATGTGTTTGTTCTTAAGATTTGGTCTTGCACAGCCAAAATTATCCTGTCTCTTTCTACAACTTTTCTGCCATGTCCCTTTTCTATTTGTCATTTAATCTTTTTTTGTAGGCCACTTTGATCTCTCAGAGACTTAGTAAGCCTTCTTGGTGTACTAGCTTCCGTGCATCTTTTTCACTGTCCTTCAAACACTCTTCCAATGCGCTTTTTTATTCTTTAACTGCCTGATGTACTTGCAACATTCCATATTCGCTGATGCTTGAAGTAGAAGAGCATGAATCAATTTTTATTATTGTGTCTGGTCTTCCTATTCAGGGCTCTTAGTTCTGCTTGAATGCAGTCCACTGTTGTAGCTGTGTATGGTCCAGCTCTGTATTTAATGACTGAAATTATCCAGGTATTAATTGGCTTGGTGTATTTCTTCTACTGAGTTTGGACTTTAAAATCTTCACTCTCATGATGTATTCAGTTCTAACATTGTACTTGACTTCATTGTGCTTGATGTTTTTGGTTTGAAAGATTGTCATATTTGTAGTGACCTTCATCCATGCTCTTCATGGTATTTCCACAGGGTGTTTTGAATCCTTATAAGAGCAATGGTGGTGCAGTGGTGGTTAGAATGCAGTATTGCAGGCTCATTCTACCCACTGCCAGGAGTTTGGTCTTCAATGGCTCAAGGTTGACTCAGCCATCCATCCTTCCAAGGTAAAATGAGGATCCATATTGTTGGGGGGCAATACGCTGGCTCTGTAAACTGCTTAGAGAAGGCTGTAAAGCTCTCTGGAGCAGTATGGAAGTCTAAGTGCTATTTCTTTTCTTATTTATTACTTGTGGCCCCACCAAGCAATTATTTATTTATTATAAATTTATTATTTATTATGAAAAAAAACTGTCTTTCCTCAGTACCAGTGAATAGCCAGCATCTCCTATTGCATCTTAACCCAGTTATGCACAGCATCTACCCACTGAGGTAGCTTTCTTATTTGCCTGATATTTCAACTGTTGGAGTTCTACCTCTTTTCAGGGGTGGGCTTCAAAAATGTTAGCAAAAGGTTCTCTGCCTGTTGTAGTTGAGCAATGAGAGGCTAGACCAGGGCATGGATGCAACAAGGCTTTATTGTAACAATAAAGGACTGAACGTGTTAGCCCTGCCTGGAGCAGGCTCACAGCGATCAGCGGCTGGCCGGACCCTGCAGCATGAACGGACCTGGGTGGGGACTTTGGCAAGTTCCAGGGACATAACACCCCTTCCCCCCAGATGCGAACACGCATAGTCATTTAAATAAGCGGGCGGTCTGTGCTGGTGCCCCGAGCGTCGTAACTCCAGTGAGTTACCAAGTGTCTCAGAGTTCAAGGAACCCGGTGGGGTTGGTGATGGGGTGCAGCCTCGCTCTGAGGTTTGCACAGGTACCGGTGTAGTGCTTCTGGTCGGTGATGTCGTGGCCTCGTCTGCTGGTTCAGGTGGCGGACCCATCGGGCAGTCCCGGTCTACTGCCTGCTCCCCTGGTCCGGGTGGTGGTGGTGAAGATGTTCTGGTATGGTCTTCAATGAGAGCTTGGTGCGGCACCTGGGGGTCGACCTGAGCCCCCGATCCGGCACTGGCGAAGGTACCCTGTCGCTTCCTTAGCTGGTCCAGGTGTCTTCTCCAGATGCGGCCGTCATCCAGCTGGACTCGGTACGACCTGGGACCGGTGATGGCTACTATCACTCCTGGAACCCACAGTGGGTCTCCGGCATAGTTCCTTGCAAAGACATGTTCCTGCAAGACAAAATCTCTGACCCCCGTCATTGAAGCGAGAGGGGTGTCTGGGCAATAGTGAGGGTGGAGCCTATCCAACACAGTTCTTAGGCGTCTACCCATCAGAAGTTCAGCAGGGGATTTGTTGGTGACCATGCAAGGGGTTGAGTGTTGGCTTAGCAAGAAGCGGGAGAGTCTGTGATGCCAATCTTCTTTGCTGAATCTGGCTAACGCTTCTTTTGTGGATCTAACGGCTCTCTCCGCCAGTCCGTTGCTGGCAGGATGGAAGGGGGCCGTGAAGATGTGTCGGATGCCAAGTTTTGTGGCGAAACGGCTAAATTCTGTTGAGGCAAACTGGGGGCCATTATCCGAAACTATGGTATCTGGTAGCCCGTGTGTTACGAATAGGCGGGTTAGAGCCTTGGTAACTGCTTGCGTGGTGGTCGTGGATAGTTGGGCCACATCGATCCATTTAGAGTAAGAATCCACAACCACCAAGAAGGTCTTGCCGTGTATTGGACCCGCTAAGTCAATGTGTAGCCTTGACCAAGGCGCGTTGGCGCTCTCCCACTTTGTGGGGGTGGTGACTGGAGGATGGTCTGGATTCCTGACAGGGTTGGCATGAGCTTACCCACTTGACGATGTCGTCGTCCAAGCCAGGCCACCAGACGTAGCTCCGCGCCAACGCCTTCATCCGGACGATGCCCGGGTGGCCCTCGTGTAGTGCCTCTAAGACTGGTGTGCGCAGTGAGGCCGGAATGACAACCCGGGTGCCCCACAACAGGCAGCCCTGTATGCTAGACAGTTCCTGTTGACGGGTCTTAAAATGTGTGAATTCGGCTGCGAGGTTAGAGCCCGGCCACCCCCTCCTCACCCAGTCCAGTACCTGGGCGATGGTTTTGTCCGTCTTGGATTTGGTGGCGATGTCGAGGGCGGTGACAGGAAGGTCGATCTCAGTGACATCGAAGATGGCATGGACCGGTGCCGGGTCTTCCGCTGGAGCTGGCAGGGGGCAGCGGCTGAGTGCGTCTGCGTGGCTTAATGTTTTTCCTGTGCGGTGGATGAGCTTGTACGAATACGCCGCCAGGAACAAGGTCCACCTCGTCATTCTGGGAGACAACACTTGGGGAGTCTGCTTGTCTCCAGAAAGAAGACCCAGGAGAGGCTTGTGGTCCGTGATTAGCTCGAAGTTGTGGCCAAACAGGAATTCATGAAATTTCTTAACCGCGGCCACTGCGGCTAAAGCCTCCTTGTCGATTTGACTATAGTTACGCTCTGTTGCTGAGAGCGTTCTGGAAAAGAAGGCGATTGGTGCCTCGGAGCCGTTGGGTAGTCTATGGCTTAATACGGCTCCAATCCCAAAAGGGGATGCATCCGCGGCTAGTACCAATGGAAGGTGTGGGTCAAATTGAATAAGGACCGCGTCTGATGTGAGCAGTGATTTGACTGCGGGAAAAGCGGTGTCTTCCTTGTGTCCCCAGTGCCAAGGTGCTTTTTTATCTAAGAGCCTGTGTAAAGGCTCTGCTACTGATGCTTTGTGAGGTAGAAATGATGCATAAATGTTCAATAATCCCAAAAAGGCTTGTAGCTCGGCTTTAGTGGTTGGCATGGGTGCCTCATGAATTGCCTTGACCTTGGATTCTAGGGGGTGAATGCCTGAGGCATCAATTCTATAGCCCAGAAAGTCCACCTGTCTAGTGGCAATGGCACATTTCTCCCTTTTTAATTTGAGGCCATGCTGTCTGAACCTGTCTAACACTGCTCTGACTCTCTGGAAGAGTTGGGGTCTGTCCCTGGCCGAGACCAATATGTCGTCGAAGTAGGGTACTACGCCAGGGAGGCCCTGTAGTATACGCTCCATGAGGGATTGGAAGATGCCTGGGGCAACACTTACGCCAAACTGGAGACGCTTGCACCGGAATGCACCCCTGTGGGTCACAATGGTCTGCAGTTCGGCTGTTTGGTTGTCAACAGGGAACTGTTGATACGCTTGTGACATGTCCAATTTGGCAAAAATGTTGCCAGGCTCAAAGGTATGCAATAAATGTTGAATGACCGGGACTGGGTACGCGCTAACTTGTAGAAAGCGGTTGATTGTTGTTTTGTAATCTGAACAAATTCTCAGGCTGCCATCCTTTTTAAGGGGTGTGACAATTGGCGTCTCCCATTTGGCGAAGTCTGTCGGCTCAATGACCCCTTGCTTTAATAATTTATCGAGTTCTGCGTCCAGTTTAGGCCGAATGGCGAATGGGACTCCATGCGGTTTCAGCCGGACTGGAACCGCTTGGGGGTCAACTGCAAATGAGATGGGGGTACCATTATAACACCCTAACTCATCGCTGAATACGTCTGAGTAGTCAGTGAATAAGGAGTCAGTGTCAGAAGCTGAGACAGCATGGACTCCTGTTAACCCTAGGCCGAGGTAGGGGAACCAATCAAGCCCCAGAAGACTGGGGAGGTTGCCGTTAACTACCACTAGAGGCAGGTGGCCTTTGAAAGCTTTAAAATTGTAAAATTGTAAAATTTAAAAATGTAACAATAAAGGACTGAACGTGTTAGCCCTGCCTGGAGCAGGCTCACAGAGATCAGCGGCTGGCCGGACCCTGCAGCATGAACGGACCTGGGTGGGGACTTTGGCAAGTTCCAGGGACATAACACTGCCTAGTTGCTGTGTGGATGTGGTCTAGTCAGCTTCCTGCATTATGGTGAGGGAGGGCGCTTTTGCCCTTCCCGGGCTCCAGAAACTTTCCTCGAGCCTCTGGGAGGACGAAAACAGCCTCCCCGGTCTCCGGAGGCTC
>NC_141991.1:135408853-135414592 GCF_049901715.1 Pseudonaja textilis
GGTCATCGAGTAAACAGTAGTTCTTCCGTGAGAATATTAAGATTCTCTATTCTAATAGGAGGGACAATTTTAGAAATTATAAAGCAAAAACAGCAAAATCAATAACTGGAAAACAAAAGTTTTCTATTTCAGAAATCCAATCACAGTTCCAAAAGAGATGAAATAGCTGGATCAAATGGTGCGGGTGGTATAGCGCTGCTGGCCTTGTTGCCGTCGTTGCGCTCTGTCAGCCACGTACTCCTTCAGCTAGCTCAGTTTAATAGCTTCTGTTGCCTCCGCATCCCATCCTCGTCACCAGTGTTGTATCTGGGAGGATGGTTCAAGAATGGAGGCAAGACTCAGACAGTAACTAAAGCTCTTTATTTGTGACTTCAGATCTGAGCAACTAAACCCAGCCACAGCAGCCCCTTTTATAGGGCTGGCTGCGGCTAGGCAGCCAATGAAGGCGATTTGAGTTTGCCGCTCTTCGCAGGGCCAATCGCGGCAGCCCGTTTACTAGCCAATCGCATCAGTCTATGGCGACCAATCACGATCGGCTTTCAGTGGGCCAATCAGATTTGCAGGCTATGAGCCTGCTAGTCCAGAACACCCCTCCCCTCTCAATTCCATTTAAGGGGTGGAGTAATATAGTCTCGCAGGTAAGCAGGTCTTCGCAACTGTCTGCCTGACTTACGCACTTCCACTTGACCCTGTTCAAACCCGGGTTCAGATGGGCTGCTTGCTGGATCAAACGGGAACGGTGAACCGGTGTCATGGTCAGGGCTCTCCTCTGGTGCCTCCGGGGTGATGAAGTCCTCAGCCTCGCTGTTACCGTTCTGGCTCCCAGGGTTCGCTGAACCTGCCTGGATGCTGCTTCCTGGCGAAGTGTTCGACTGTCCAGTCTCAGTTGCAGCTGGTGAGTGTTGCCAACCATGGTGCGGTGATCTCGGTGATAGCTCGGAATAGACAGGTGTTGGTTCTAATGCTGAGTTCACTGCTTCCCCTCCCCCCCTAGTGTCAAAGTTAGGGTCAGGGTTGGAAGATGTGGTTAGTCTGGAGCGCAGTTGGTCAATATGGTGTTTCCATGGTCTGCCATCAGTGGTGAGTAGACAGTAGGAGTGGGGGCCCGTAACTTGTGTTACCTGGGCAGGAATCCAAAGGGGATCCCCAGAAAAGTTTTTTGCGAAGACAAGGTCTCCTACCTTGAAAACACGGTGCTTGCTGCTGGAACCCAGGGGCTTTTCCGAGGTGTAGGCAGGGTGCAAATGATCTAGAGGCGATCTGAGTTTCCTGGCCATCAGGAGTTCAGCCGGGCACTTGTTGGTCGTGCTGTTTGGTGTGATGTGTTGCAGGAGCAGCATTCTAGTGACTTTGTCATGGATGTTGCCTTGATCCATTTTCTGCAGGGTTTTCTTTGTAAACTGAACCATTCGTTCAGCCCTACCATTCGCCGCAGGATGAGCCAGCGATGTGAGTGCATGTCTGATGCCCCGTTCCGCTAAATACTGTTCAAAGGCTAAGGCAGTAAATTGGGGCCCATTGTCAGAGACCAGGACATCTGGTAACCCGTGTGTGGTGAAGAGTCTGTTCAGTTTTTTAATGACCGCCTCCGTAGTAGTTGCTTTCATTTTATTGACCTCAAGCCAGTTTGAGTAGGCATCTACAGTTATTAAGAAGGTGTGGCCTCTCGTAGGTCCCGCAAAGTCAATATGAATGCGAGACCAAGGACCCCTGGGTGTTTTCCCATTCTGCTGGCGGGGCTTTAGGTGGAGCTGAGTGGTTTTCCTGGCATTTGTTACAAGAGGCGACCCAGGTTTCGATTTGTTTATCTATACCTGGCCACCAGGCGTAACTTTTTGCCAGCGCTTTCATGAGTACGATGCCTGGGTGTTCATCGTGTAGCATTTGCAAGACCCTTTTTTGCAACTTAGTTGGTACAACAACTTGGTCTCCCCACAAAACACACCCTTTTTGTGAAAAAAGTTCCGTTTGTCTGTTTTTAAACAGCTTAAACATTTCCTTAGTGTCGTAATCTGGCCATCCCCTCTCCACCCAGCCAAGAACTCGTGCCAAACAAGAGTCTCTTTTGGTTTCCAACGCGATGTCTTGTGCTGTTAGTGGAGGTGATGGCATTGTCTCTATCTGCAGTATGGGGAGTGTGGGAGCTGGGTCTTCCTGTGGCTCGGGTAGCGGTGAGCGGCTCAAGGCATCTGCGTGGGGAATAGATTTCCCCGGGTGGTATTTTAATTGATAGTCGTAGGCAGCAAGAAATTCCAACCATCGCGTCATTCTGGGGGAGAGAATGTGTGGAGTAGGTTTGTCGCCCGCCAGGATCCCAAGTAGTGGCTTATGATCCGTTATAATAGAAAACGGTCTCCCATAAACATATTCATGAAAACGTTTTATTGCAGAGACAATAGCAAGGGCTTCCTTATCTAATTGGCTATAGTTTCTTTCTGTTTTTGATAGAGTTCGTGAAAAAAATGCAATTGGTGCTTCTGAGCCGTTTGGTAGGACGTGGCTCAGGATGGCCCCTACCCCAAATGGTGAGGCGTCACACGTGACAGTCAAAGGTAGTGTCTCGTTATACTGAATTAGTACTGCCTTTGAGGTAAGGAGGTCTTTTACTTGCTGGAAGGCGTGTTCCTCCCGCCGTCCCCAATTCCAGGATGCCCTTTTATCGAGTAGTCTATGAAGGGGCTCAGCAACAGTCGCCTTCTGGGGTAGGAAGATGTTATAAAAGTTAATAAGTCCCAGGAAGGCTTGGAGGTTGGTTTTGTTTTTAGGTCTTGGGGTGTTTTTGATAGCTGCCAATTTTTTTTCTGTGGGGTGGATTCCCTGCTTGTCAAGAAGGTAGCCAAGAAACTCCACCCTTTCTGTGCAAAGCTGGCACTTTTCCTTCTTAACCTTGAGGCCAGCATTTTTGAACCTCTGTAGGACCGTTCTGAGACGTTTTTCTAATTGGTTTTTTGTGGGTGTTGCTATTAATACATCATCAAAATAGGGCACGACCCCTTTTATCCCTTGTAATAGTCTCTCCATCAGGCTTTGAAAGATGCCTGGGGCTACGCTTACACCAAACTGGAGTCTGTTGCATTTGAATGCACCACGATGTGTGACTATAGTTTGGGCTTCTGCAGTCTCGGGATCAACTGGTAGCTGTTGATACGCTTGGGCCAGATCTAATTTTGCGAATATTTTGCCACCCCCAAGTGAATGCAAGAGATGTTGAACAACTGGCACTGGGTAGGCGCTCTGCTGTAGCGCGTGATTGAGGGTGGCCTTGTAGTCTCCGCAGATTCTTATGGACCCGTCAGGTTTTATGGGGGTGACGATTGGTGTCTCCCATCGGGCATGGTCAATAGGTTCTAACACGCCTTGCACAATTAATTCGTCAAGTTGATCGTCAATTTTGGATTTAAGAGCAAAGGGAACTCGGCGTGGCTTTAGACGAATGGGTGCTATGTCGGGGCGAAGATTAAATGAAATGGGGGACCCCTTGTACTTGCCTAGGCTTTCATTGAACACTTCTCGGAAATCGTGGACGAGAGCCGCCTCCCAGTCATTGTCTTCAGTGTGATGGATGCCAGCCACTCCGATTCCTAGTGGCGCGAACCACTGAAGACCCAATAGATCTCGGTCTACGACAGTGAGTGGTAGAATTGCCTTATGTCCCTTGAATGAGACCTGCACATGGCGGGTACCTGCGACTGGAATCCGGTTGCCTTGGTAGTCTTTTAGTATGATTCTCTGACTACTGAGGTCTTGGCGTCGGATGTTGGGGACTAGCTCCTTGAGTGTTCTTCAGGATACCATGGATAGTGATGACCCAGAGTCGACTTCCATGTTGCACGGTTTGTTTTCAATCGTGACCTCTATTCGGATCTTTTTAGCGTCAAGTGATGAAGCGTGGCCGATGATGAAAGTTTGATAAGCCTCCTCTCGTCTGGGGGCGTCATTAAACCTTCGGGGTCTGCTGTACCGGTTCCACTGGTTGCTAGGGCGGTCCCTCTGCGTGGTGGCGTTGCTATCGTTTCTCTTTGGGCTGCTCCCTCTCCGTCTGGGGCTGGAATTTCTCTTGTTTCTGCATACCTTTGCGAGGTGTCCCCGTTTCTCGCAAAAATGGCATATGGCATCTAAGAATCTGCATTCGGATCAGGGATGGTTCCCCCCGCATCCGGCACATTGGTAGTTGGCTTTGCGACCCCGCTGGTCCTGTTGCTCACGTTCTGACCAGAGCCTATGGACTTCTTCTTCCTCGCTGTCTAAGGATGACTCGACGTCTTCATGATGGGTGGTTGATGTGTACTTGTCTGAAGGATTCCCAGCATCATTGGTGGGTTGGCGGTTGGTCCCGCTGGTTCGACGCATTCGTGCTGCCGATTTACGAGTGGCTTTGGCTGCTGTGGCGTCTGCTATGGCATCTGCAAGCGCGATGTCTCCCTTGGCCATGATCTTGCTCTGAGTGGTTGGGTCTCTGAGGCCAAGGACGATGCGATCTCTCATGGCTTCCTCGAGGTTGGTGAAGCCACACAAACCACCCAGGTTCCTCAGGTCTGCCACAAAATCCCCAACGCTCTCACCTTCACGTTGGTCCCTCTGATAGAACTCATGCCTGCGAATGAGAGTTGGCACGGCTGGGGCATAATGGTTGTGCAGGATGGGAGCAAGGGTGTCCCAATCCATGGTCTTAACTTCAGCTGGCTTGGCTAAGGCTTTAGCCATCTTAAAAACGGCTGGTCCACAATGGGTTAGAAAAACGGCTCGTTTCTTGCTGGGCGTGGCATCTTTGAGGTTGTTGGACTCCAGGAACATTTGAAATCTGTCCATGTATGAGTCCGAATCTTCGCTAGCTGGATCAAATGGTAAGGGTGGTATAGCGCTGCTGGCCATGTTGCCGTCGTTGCGCTCTGTCAGCCACGTGCTCCTTCAGCTAGATCAATTTAATAGCTTCTGTTGCCTCCGCATCCCATCCTCATCGCCAGTGTTGTATCTGGGAGGATGGTTCAAGAATGGAGGCAAGACTCAGACAGTAACTAAAGCTCTTTATTTGTGACTTCAGATCTGAGCAACTAAACCCAGCCACAGCAGCCCCTTTTATAGGGCTGGCTGCGGCTAGGCAGCCAATGAAGGCGATTTGAGTTTGCCGCGATTGGCAGGGCCAATCGCGGCAGCCCGTTTACTAGCCAATCGCATCAGTCTATGGCGACCAATCATGATCGGCTTTCAGCGGGCCAATCAGATTTGCAGGCTACGAGCCTGCCAGTCCAGAACAAAAATATTCTTTTATCTCCCTCCTGATCGAGACCACAATCAGGATGCAGATAGAAGAGGAACAGGAAAATAGCCTAGGTTCTAGGAGCAGGGAGTTCCATCTGCAAGGGCATTGCTTTGAGAATTCTATTTTCCAAATTATTTTTCCTCCATGGGGGTAGGGATGGGGCATATTGTCTTATAATTAACATGGAAATTGCTGTTATTTTAGATTTTATAATGGGGACCATTCCTATTGTAGATAACAGTTATTAGAAATCAATAACTGAGAGATTTCCACGGCTCAGTGTGCCTGGAATATACACAATTAACCCTTTTTCTGTTTGTCTTCATAGTCTTCTTTAACTTTGTTTTCAATGATAAGAGAAAAGGCCCTGTCTGGAACATCATCATATGGATATGCTTCTCTTTGGGCCTAGCAATCGTTTTCTCCTTATACAGCCAAGAGTGGTTTGCACATGTCCACTGTCCACTCAAGGAGGTGAG
>NC_141991.1:135414692-135454961 GCF_049901715.1 Pseudonaja textilis
ATTAGTAGTAATGAAATATGGGGGATTTTATGAAAAACAGTGATGGTGGAAGGCAAAGGGAATCAACCTACTCAAGACCAGGACCAGATGGGATTCCAAGGGAGTTGTACAAGGCAATAGCAGAACAAATAGGACCTCTTATGGTGGAAGTTTTTAATGACGTTTTATTGGTAGTCGTTTGGAGTCTGTATGATCGGGGCCCGGTTACCTGTGTTATTTGTGCAGGTACCCAGAGGGGGTCTCCCGTGGAGTTCTTTGCATAGACCGTGTCTCCGATGTTGAATGCCCGGTACCGGCTGGAGGAGTTTGGGGGTTTCTCTGGGTTGTAGGTGGGGTGTAGCCGGTCCAGTGGAGACCTCAGTTTCCTTCCCATTAGCAATTCCGCTGGGCTCTTGTTCGTGGTCGTGCTCGGCGTGATGTGCTGTATGAAGAGTAGCTTGTTTATTTTTTCCTGGATGTCGCCGGTTTCGATTTTTTGGATGGTTTTTTTTGTGTATTGGACCATCCGTTCCGCCCTACCGTTCGCCGCCGGGTGAGCCGTCGAGGTTAAGGCGTGTCTGATGCCCCGTTCAGCCAGGTATTTTTCAAATGCCAGTGCTGTGAACTGTGGCCCGTTGTCAGACACTATGACATCCGGTAGCCCATGCGTTGCAAAGAGTTTGTTGAGTTTGTCGATGACCGCTTCCGTTGTTGTTGCCCTCATGGTGCTTACCTCCAGCCAGTTGGAGTAAGCATCTACGGTGATGAGGAATGTATGCCCCTTGGTTGGCCCGGCGAAGTCTATGTGTATTCGCGACCATGGTCCTCTGGGGGTTTCCCATTCCAGGACCGGGGCGGCGGCGGGGGGTGCTCTCGACTCTTGGCACCTGCTGCAGCCGGCGACCCATGTCTCAATTTGTTTGTCCATCCCTGGCCACCAAGCATAGCTTCTGGCCAGGGCTTTCATCTTGACAACCCCCGGGTGTCCCTCGTGCAGCATTGCCAGCACTCTATCTTGTAGTGCTTCTGGTATGACTACCCGGTCTCCCCAGAGTATGCACCCCCTTTGTGTGAACAGCTCAGTTTGGCGGTTTCGGAAAGCCTTGAACTGTTCGCCGCCGTCGTTTTCTGGCCACCCCCGCTCTACCCAGCTCAATACCCGCGCCAGCCGTTTGTCTTTATTTGTTTCCTGGGCAATGTCTGGCGCGGTTAAGAGTGGGCTGGGTAGGGTCTCGATTTGCAGGATCATCGTTGTGGGTGCTGGGTCGTCGTCTAGGTCCGGTAGTGGTGACCGCCTTAATGCGTCAGCGTGCGGAATGTTCTTGCCGGGCCGGTGTGACAGTTCATACGAGTATGCGGCAAGGAACTCGGACCACTGCGTCATCCGGGGTGACAGGATGTTCGGGGTGGCCTTGTTCCCTGCGAGTATCCCGAGCAGGGGTTTGTGGTCCGTAATGATCGAAAAGGTCCTACCGTAAAGGTACTCATGGAACCTTTTCACTCCGGCGACGATGGCGAGGGCTTCTTTGTTCAGTTGACTGTAATTTCTTTCCGGCTTGGCCAGCGTTCTGGAGAAGAAGGCGATGGGTGCTTCCTTCCCGTCGGGTAGGGTGTGGCTGAGGACCGCTCCGATGCCGAAAGGTGATGCGTCGCAAGTTACCGCGAGTGGTGGGGTCTCGCTATACTGGATCAGGACTGCGTCTGATGTCGGCAGGTTTTTTGTTTGTTGGAACGCAGTCTCCTCCCGCTTTCCCCAGGTCCAGATGGCTGCTTTATCGAGTAGCCGGTGTAGGGGTTCCGCCACGGTCGCCTTCTGGGGTAGGAAAACATTGTAAAAATTAAGCAGTCCCAAAAATGCCTGTAGTTCCGCCTTGTTTGTTGGTGTGGGGGCTTCTTTGATGGCTCTGAGTTTCTTCCCGGTTGGGTGTATTCCGTGCCGGTCCAGGAGGTACCCCAGGAATTCGACCCTCTCGGTGTGGAGTTGGCATTTGTTTCTTTTGACTTTAAGGCCGGCGTCTTTGAATTTGCTAAGCACCGCCCTTAAACGGGTTTCCAATTGTTCTCTGTTGGCGGCTGCGACCAGCACGTCATCAAAGTAGGGGACCACTCCTTTTATTCCCTGGAGGAGCCTTTCCATGAGACTTTGGAAGACTCCTGGGGCGACGCTGACTCCGAATTGAGTCGGTTGCATCGAAAAGCCCCCGGTGTGTAACAATCGTTTGCGCTTCGGCTGTCTCCGCATCGACCGGCAACTGCTGATACGCTTGTGCCAAGTCGAGTTTTGCGAAGACCCGGCCTCCCCCCAGTGAGTGCAGAAGGTGCTGTACTACTGGGACGGGGTAGGCGCTTTGCTGCAGCGCGTGATTGAGGGTGGCCTTGTAGTCACCGCAGATTCTTTTGGAGCCATCGGGTTTGATGGGGGTGACTATGGGCGTTTCCCAGCGGGCATGGTCGATGGGCTCTAGTACCCCTTGCATGACGAGCTTGTCTAGCTGCTCGTCGATTTTCAGCTTGAGCGCAAATGGCACTCGCCAAGGTTTGAGGCAGATTGGGGCGATGTTAGGGTTAAGGTTGAAAGAGATAGGGGGCCCTCGGTACTTGCCTAGCGAGTCATCGAAGACCTCCTGGAACTCTTTTACGAGGGTCGCTTCCCAGTCGGTCTCGTCCGTGTGATGGATGCCCGTCACTTCGATTCCCAGCGGGGAGAACCATTGCAGGCCGAGCAAGCTGGGGCGGTCCCGGTCCACGATTGTGAGTGGCAAGATGTCGGTGTGGTTCTTGAATGTGACTTTGAAATGCCCGATGCCGGCCACAGGGATGCGGTTTCCCTGGTAGTCTTTCAGGATTAGCTTCTGGTCGTCTAGTTCGTTGCGGCGGATGGTCGGTATTAGGCGCTTGATTGTGCGCCAAGAGACCATTGAGAGGTAGGACCCGGAGTCCACTTCCATCTCGCAGGGCTGGTCCTCGATGCACAGGGCCACGTGTACCTTTCGGGCGTCCATGGTTGATGAATGGCCGATGACGACCGTCTGGTGGGTTTCCTCACGCCGCTGTGCTTCGCTGAGTCGTCTGCTGCGGCTGTCGCAGCTCCACCGGCTCTCGGTCTGGCAGTCTCGGTGCCTGGGGGGAGGGCTGTCTCGTCGTCGGGGGCTGTTTCCTCGTCGTTGCGGGCTGTAGCTCTTTTTGTTCCGGCACACCTTGGCGATGTGCCCCCGCTTCTCGCAATGCCGGCAAATGGCGTCGAGAAAACGGCATTCGGAGCGGGGGTGGTTGCCGCCGCAGCCGGCGCAATGGAAGCCCGACTTATGTACCCTGCGGTCCCGGCGGTCGCGCTCGGTCTGCAGCCGATGGATCTCCTTGTCTTCGTCCTCGGTGTCGGATTGGGGTTCGAGGTCGCCATGATGTGTGGTTGTTTCTTGGCGGCTGGCTTCTCCGGGCTTCGCTGAGGCTGGGGTCGCTTCGTTGGCCGGCGGCCGTTCAGTCGTGTTTGCTTGTCGCATCCGGGCTGCTGACTGGCGGGTGGCCTCGGCGGCGGTGGCCTCGGCGAGGGCGTCGGCGAGGGAGATGTCGCCCTTGGCCATTAACCGGCTCTGCAGCACGGGGTCTCTGAGTCCGAGGACGACTCGGTCCCGAAGTGCCTCGTCCAGGTCGGGGAATCCGCAGGGACGCCCAGGTTCCGCAGTTGAGCCACAAAGTCACCTATGGTTTCGCCTTCACGCTGATCTCGGCGGTAGAAGTCGTGCCTATGGATGAGGATGGGCACGGCAGGGGCATAATGGCGGTGCAAGATGGGCTCGAGGTCAGCCCAGTCCATCTCCTTTACATCGGCGGGCTTGGCCAGCGCCTTGGCCATCTTGAATACCGTGGGGCCACAGTGCGTCAGAAACACTGCCCGTTTCCTCTGGCCGTTGGCGTCCTTGAGGTTGCTGCATTCCAGGAACATCTGGAAGCGATCGGTGTACGACTCCCAGTCCTCGGTGGCTGGGTCGAATGGAGCGGGTGGCGGGGTGCTGGCCATCTTGCAGGTCATTGAGCGCCGTTTGCCACGTGCTAGTTGGTCCTCGCCTCACGATCCCACCTTCGTCGCCAGTGTTAGATCGGTGGATCGGGTCACATAAGAGGCGAGACGCGAAAGTGAACAATCAGCTCTTTATTGTGACTTCAGAACAAGGACAGCTAAAGTGTGCGAGCCACTTGGCTTTATACAGCCGGCCGGTGGCTCGGCGGCCAATGGCAGCGCTTTGAATCTCCCGCGATCGGCTCGGCCAATCGCGGTAGATTCTCAGCGCTCCAATCACAGACATTCAGTGAACCAATCGGGTTGCGGTCCGGGTGGACCAATCAGAATGCGAGTTTACAAGAATGTTAATACAGAACAAGAAGAATATAAGTTGCAAGCGTTTGCGGATGCTATGATTTTTTTCATTGAGGAACCAATAGAAAGAGGACAAAAATTGATGAGTGAATTACAACAATTGAGAGCAGTAGCAGGACTTAAAATTAATAGGAAGAAAACAAAATTAATGACTAAAATTTAACAGAAAAACAGAAAATAGAACTAGAAGAAGTTATGGGAATACAAGTGATAATATTTTCACAGACACCTAATAAGAGACTCATTATTAACTAATTGGAAGAAAATACAGAAAAAACACTATTTAAAAATACCAATTTGGAATTCAACAATGGAGGCGATGATTCATCCAAATAATCTGAATGTCACTGAAATGATTAAATATAAGGACCAATTGGATACACAAGGAAATTTGAAATCATGGCAAGAACTTCAAGAGCGGGAACTAAAAATTGATCAGTGGGCATATCTTCAAATTCAAAGCAGATATGAACAGGACAAGAAAGAATTTGGAATTAACAATAAACTCCAGCATAGATAAAATTTTATTAGGATCAGGCAAAAAAAATATAACAAAATTTTATAATTATTTAATAGAAGTAGAATTAGAAGAAGAAATTGTAAAAGGGAACATGATAGCCTGGTATAGGAATATAGGACGTAGCATCACATAACAGAATGGGAAAAGGTCTGGGGTAGAAATAATAAAATTACCAAATCGGTAGCATACAAAGAAAACGCCTATAAAATGTTTTATAGATGGCATCTTCCTGCTTCGAAATTAGCGAAGATGCACCCCAATATGAGTCCAAATTGCTGGAAATGCAAAAAAAAAGAGGGAACATATGTGGTAGTCCTGTACAGAAGCTCAAAAATATTGGCAGAAAATTAGAAATTGGCTGGAAGAAATGACAAGAGAACAGATTGAATTCAAACCAGAGTCCTTTCTGTTAGGGATCTTTGATAAATAAATACCCAAACAGTGAAATATACAATAATGCACATGTTGACAGCGGCCAGATTGGCTTTTGCACAATGTTGGAAGCAACCTCATGTTCCATCAGAGGAGATGATCATTCAAAAAATTTCAAGTTGTGCAGAAATGGACAAATTAACTTTGGCATTAAAAAATAAAGACACTTCAAAATACTACAACAGCTGGAACTGCTGGTACAAATGGATAGACCAAAGATAGACTTCACACTAAAAGGCAAAAGAGAATAGGATAAATCCATTTTAGTGATATACAGATATATGTAAGGATTAGGTGTGTGTATAGGGCATAAAATAAGGATAAAAAAGAGGTCTTACAAACTGTTGAAGATGAGAATGTTTTTAATTTTCTATTTTTTTCTTTCTATTTTCTTCTCCCTTTCTTCTTTTTCTCTCTTTCATTTATGTATGTGTTGTTGGTTTGTTTTAATTGTAAAATCAATAAAATGTATTTTAAATAAATAAATAAATATACCAAAGAGGCGTAGTCAAATATTATGAAAGCAAATTCATATCATACTCTTTCAAAATGGTTGTTTGGAAATCCATATATCTTATTATACTTTTGCAATATGACAATATCAACTCCTACAATCTTAATCTCAAGGAGACAGGTTATACTTTTTTCTCAGATCAAGATCATGCCTTGGACTCTGAATCTGAAGAAGGTTCTCTTCTGTTCTCTTCTTAAGTTGCTCCATTTGCACCAGTGGAATTCCAGCCTCAGGAGATACAAGCCAGGAATCGTGAGGCTCAAAGACAGGCAGCAACAGAACAACTGGAGTAATCACGGCCTCCAAATCCTTGGCTTTGGCTCAGAGCAAAGACATTCATTGAGGCTCCTTACCAAATAAGGGTCTTCTGGTCTGCAACTTCTGGTTGCAAACTTACTTAAGAGGCAGCTTTGACCCAAGTTTCTTTGTTGTAAACAACCATCTGATTTCTTGTGTCTGGTATGTCATTTCCTTTGATTCGTGTAAGAAGCCTAAAACTCTGGGCCCTGGACAGGGCTGGTAAACCTTGTTTGGCTCTCTGAAATTTGGATTGAATCTTGGCTATTTTTCTACAGGCTCCTGGGGGAAGCAAAACGACTCAGGGAAGCCTTAGCTTCAGAATCTCTGACTGATATACCTTTGCTTTTCTGCTGTTGATCTGCTCAGCCTTGAGCACATTAGTTACCATAAACAGGGTAGGTATGCAAGTCCTACAAAACCAAAACAATATGTTGATGTGATGAAATAGTTAAAATATCCCCAAGTGACCATTGAACTCACTGAATGACTTTGAATCAATTCCTTTCCTTTAACTCAACTGATTTCACAGAATTGTTTTAAGAATAAAGCCGAGATAAAGTGTATTTCCTAGGGCTTCTTAGTGGAAAAGCATGCTATATATGAAAAAGCCAGGCACCCACCCAATGCTTTTTGACCAATTCTACATGTGAAAATGAGAAAACATGTCATGGGAATAGCTCAGGGGTGGGCAAACTACGGTTCATGGGCCACATCCGGCCCGTTGGTCTGTCTAATCCGGCCCGCCCCTTAAAAAAATCACTGGGCGTGGCATATTGCCCTGCGCTGCATGGCCCCCAAAGCTGCAAAACAGCTTGGAGCGCTCTCGGGGTAGGAAAGAAAAGAAGAACTTTGCAAAGGCCTCGGCTGGGAGTTTGAAATCACCTTCGAGTGCGACCTCGCCGAAGGTGAGTCCTCGCCGATCCCCCCTTTTTTTCTGGGGCTTCCAGGCTTAAACTTTGCAAAGGCAAAGTTTGCAGGCGGGAGCGTCTTCCCGCCGAGGAGCAGGAAGGGTTCCGCCCAGTGGGCGGGCGGGCTGCTTGGAGGAGGCAACCCGGTGGCACTCCGGGTTTCCCCTCGACCATGCGGCTCGGGGCCAGGCGCGAGCGCCTGCGAGGAAAAAGGAAGCCGCAAGTTGCTGGGAAGTTGCTCGGGTGCTGTGAGCAGGCTTTTAAAGTGCCGCCCGAGCAGGACCGCCGAGCCGGGAAACGGGGCACCAAGGCAGGGCAAGGCTCCACCAGCAGCGGCCTAGGTTTAGGTGGGCTTGGATGCCCCTGAGTGCGGTTTGCTGTTTGTTCTCTCCTGGGACTCGTGATTGGAAAGCGTGGAAAGTAGTAGCAGGAGCAGCCGCGGTGTTACTTTGCTTCCAGAAGCTGCTCTTTTGGAAGAGCGCTTCGGTGATCGGACCTTGCCAGCTCGGGAGCAATTCCAGTTTTCACTAACCTCGGTAGCGAAATAAAATCACCGAGTCAGTTCAAGCCTTGCAAACTGAGACTTAACTGGCGGGCAAAGAGCTCCTTTCCTTGCCTTCTCTCTTCCCCCTCGAGCGGAGGAAATGGTGTTGGAGAATTGCTTGCTGTAATTCAAACTTGAAACTTCAATTACCGTCCCCACCCAACTAATTTTCAGTAAGTGCCACCAACTTCAGCATTTGGTTGTAAGAGCTTGATTTGATCGAAGCTAAGTATTAAGGTTTTTTGTTTTCAAGTTCAAAGAGATGGTGGTTTGGAAGACCAAAATTTTGAACGTTTTATTTAAAAGTCTTTTTTCTCCAATGTAGATTTGGAATGGAAAATCATTTATGTGGGCTCAACAGAAAGTGAGGAATTCGATTAAGTTTTAGATTCAGTATTAGTAGGCCACAAAGCGCCTCTTTCCGGCACGCCTCGCCTTGCTTCGTGCCTGCCTCTCCTCCTTCTCCATGCTGGCTTGTTCTCTCTCGTTCCCCAAGCGGCGCCCTTGCACGAAGGTTACCTGGGAACCTGGGATTGGATCTGTAGTATAGTGGGGTTAATATTCTTTAGGAGGGGTTTCACCCACTAAGCTCCCCCAAAATGTTGGCTCACATTAAAAAAGGAAAGTTGATTCTGAATGCCAAGTTTTCAACAAGACATGGACTGCTAAATATTTATTTACAGAAGTCAAAGGCAAAGCCGTTTGCTTAGTTTGTGGTACAGTTGTCGCTGTGTTGAAAGATTATAATCTGAATTGCCACTATGTGACCAAACATGAGGATAAATATAGGAACTTGTCTGACCAAGAGCGAGCAAAGGAGTCGGAGATTTTGCTATCCAAGCTGCAAACTCAATGAACACTTTTTACAAAACTTAGCATATCCAGAGATACAGCTACCAAAGCAAGTTATGTCATATCTCATAAAATAGCTAAACGAAGTAAACCGTTTTCTGATGGAGAGTTTATTAAAGAGTGTTTGGTGGACTCTGCTGAGCTAATATATCCAGAGAAAAAGGGTGCATTTGAGAACATCCCTCTGTCCCGGCGTACTGTGACGAGAAGGGTTGAGGACATTGCAGGAAATTTGGAGTTTCAGCTGAAGAACAGAGCGGTTACATTTTCCTTTTTTACCCTGGCTCTGGATGAGAGCTGCGATGTACAAGACACTGCCCAGCTACTCATCTTCTTACGTGGGATCACTGCAGACTTCAAAATAACGGAGGAACTGGCAGCCATGCAGTCAATGAAAGGGACAACAACAGGGAGTGATTTCCTAACGGAAGTAAATGCATGTTTAGACAAGTTGGGACTGAAATGGGACAAACTTGTAGGTGTGACAACAGATGTTTGTCCAAATCTGAAGGGGAGAAATGTTGGACTTTTGAAGAGAATGCAGGATAAAGTTACCGAAATTAACCCTGAGCAGAAATTGACATTTTTTGCATTGTATTATACATCAGGAAGTGTTGTGTAGGTCAGTATTAAAAATGAACCATGTTGTTGATGTTGTAACTAAAACCATTAACTTCAGAGCAAGAGCACTGAACATCAGAGCAAGAGCACTGAATCACAGACAGTTTGTTGCACTATTGGAGGAAAATGAGTCTGAACATCGTGACATCAGCTACCACACAAATGTCAGGTGGCTGAGCCTGGGAAAAGTCCTGAAAGTTTTCTGGGACCTGAGAGAGGAGATCTGGCAGTTCTGTGAGAACAAGGGAAATGGCATCCCTCAGCTTTCAGATGCAGACTGGCTGGCAGACCTTAGTTTTGCTGTAGACGTGACTTCTTGGATGAATGACCTGAATGTCAAACTGCAATGTAAGGGCCTTTTTGTGCATGAAATGTACAGCGCAGTGAAGGCTTTCATGAGAAAGTCGCAGCTTCTCTCAAGCCAAATGGGGAACAATATTCTTACTCACATGCAACACTGAAGGAAGCCAAACCATCAGCTGATCACCTCCACAGGTACTCATCCATGTTAGAAGCACTGCATGCTGAGTTTCAAGGTGATTTCAAGACTTCAAAACACTTGAGAGTGAAATGGACATGGTTTCTTTTCCCTTCTTGCTGTTGGGATGGCATGCTTTTCTATGGTACAAGGGAACTAAAACACAGGGCTATTTTAGAAGACATTATATACGGGAGTCTTTGTGGTTAAACTGGGAGAAGATTAAAAAGCAATGTTATTTGAAAATTCCAGTTTGGTTATCGACGATAGAAGCTTTCTCTTATCCTATAATCTATAAAAAGGAACAAACAGTTAGATATGGGGAATTACTAGATGAAAAGGGTGAACTTAAATCGATACAAAAATTAGAGGAACAAGGTATACAGATGAATTGGTTTTCATATGCGCAAATACACTCAAGGTATGATGAAGATTCCAAAACAGAGGGATTTTACGATAAACAGACTGATTTAGATAAGATTTTGACAGGTACTGATGAAAAGATGATTAAAAAACTGTATGGTTACTTATTGGGAATTAAGCTAGAGGAAGAACAAGTTAAAGAAACTATGATCGCTTGGGGGAGGAATTTTGGATATGGGATTGATTTAGACAAATGGCAGAAATTATGGTCGCAAAATTATAAAATGACAATGTCTACAGCTTATAAAGAAAATCTGTATAAGATGTTTTACAGGTGGCATTTCCCCCGACAAGGATAGCAAGAATGTTTAAGAACAAATCGGAAAAATGTTGGAAGTGTCATCAGATACCTGGTTCATATTACCATATGTGGTGGACTTGTGAGGATGCTAGAAAATACTGGACTAAAATCCGCATGTGGTTGGAAAAAATGACAAAGAGACATATAGATTTGAAACCGGAGCTTTTCTTATTGGGAATCTTACCAGATGTTTATAGTAAAGATTTGAAATACTTGATTGTAAATGTATTGACTGCGGCTAGGATTGTATTTGCAAAAAATTGGAAAAAATGAGAAAATTCCATTGCAGGAGGAAGTTATTAAGAAAATATTGGAATGTGCTGAGATGAGTAAATTGACATTTGAAATTAGAGAGCAAGAAGATAAACAATTTTATACAGTTTGGGACCTTTTCTATCAATGGCTGGATGATGAAATACAAAAATAGAATATTTAGAATGTTAGGTAATAAGGAATATTATTGATTTTTCTTCTCCCTTTTCTTTTGCTACTTGACATTCCATTTATAAAAAAAAAATTTCTTTTTTTTAAAGATAGAATAGGTATGATTATATGATTTGTTATAGAATAAATTACTTAAATCATAGTTATCTCATAAGGCATGATTGAATAAAAGTATAGTCAATTTCTTTTTTTTTCCAATAATGATAGGTGGATAAATAAGTTTGAATTGATAATAAGAGTTATTATGTAATGTATTTGTAATTGTGACTATGAAATGAATGCACAAAACTGATGAACCAACCGACACACTGTTTGTATATAAGTTTCGAAGAGAGCAGATGTTTTTATGTTGTTGTTTGTTTGTTTGTTTGTTAAAAAACCAATAAAATTGTTTTCAAAAAAAAAAAAAGAAACTGGGAAATTGTGAGTTCTAATTCTGCCTTGGATACAAAGCCTGCTGGGTGACCTTGAGCCAGTCACATTCTCTCAGCCCTAAGAGGCAGACAAGGATAAACTACTTTTGAAACCTTATCAGGTAAACCTTGGATTTCAAAGAAGGGGAGATTAACTCTGTAAACATATTTAACTCCAATGTAAGGTCACTGCTGAACAATTTGGGTACTGACTCCTGTCCCTAATAAAGAAATACAGTGGTAGGTTTGCAGTGTACTATTTCAGTCAATTAGGATACAATGTTCAATAGTCTGTGATGATGATCAAATTCACAATTATTTTTGCAAGCTTTTGAAGCTAAAATGTTTCATTATTTAATTATTATTTACTTGACTATAATTGGAAAAGGGATGTGAAATGTATTAATTGCTACAACTAAACAACCTGAATACAATGCAACAAACCACACAAACTATAATTACGGATGTACAAGCTCCAGATGCACAGGCCATAATATATAATTTACATTATACTGTTATTACCAAATGTGAGTTTGGTGGCAAATTGTATATGTGTATTCAAATAGCTTCTGACATCAAGGCCTGCTTCCTTAAACCCAGTAGGGCTAAAGGCAGCCCATTTTTCCTTTTCTGACACACCAGAGGGCATATAGTCTTTTTAATTGGCAGGGGGCGGGGGAGAAAAAATTGGCAAAAATGGATCCAAAGTCTCCTTTATCCCCTCAGCGGTCTCCAGTGGAGTGACTCCCTCTTGGAGGCTCCAAGAAAGGATGAAAAGGGTTTTCAGTGTCTGGATTTTCAGAACCCTTTCAGTTTCATTTTCAGAGTGGCCTGTGTCTGGAATACTCCACCTGACTCTGTAGTTTCTCCCCAAAACCCCAAAAACTTTAACCTTAGACTGTCTACTATTGACCTCACCCCTTTCCTAAGAGGTCTGTAGGGGGCGTGCATAAGCGCACCAACATGCCTACTGTCCCTGTCCTATTTTTCTTTTCTTTTTTAAAATTTTTCTTATATGTATCCATTTCATGCATTCACAACTATGTTTATATTTGTACCTGTTATCTCATAATCTCTTGACAAAATAAATAAATAAAAATAAATAAAATAAATAAATCTTGATAGGTTTTCAATACCAGTACAGGAGAACAAAGATACAAACATCTAAATAAAAGCTCTCATCCAAACCCTCCCTTTCTCCACCCACAGCCAACTCAGTTCTTACTCATCAGCCACTTGGAGTTTCAGTTTTTGCTTTGTAGCCTCCAGCATGGTCTGGTGAAGCCAGGTAACCAGTTCAATCACGTGGTCACTAATAAGGAGGAAGTCCCCTTGGTGTCCGCTGTGGAAGGCTATAAGAGAACAGTAGTCACATGTGTTGGAGATACTATCTTTCCAGAAGGTAGGCTTAAGATACAGAAGGATCTTGACAGACTTGAACATTGGGCGCTATCTAACAGAATGAAATCCAAAGGTGAAAAATGTAAGGTTCCACATTTAGGCAAGAGTAGCCAAATGCACAGGTGCAGTATATGTGGTACCTCGCTCAATACTAATAACTGTGAGAGGGATCTTGGAGTCCTAGTGGACCATCGTTTAAATATGAGCCAGCAGTGTGTTGCAGCTGCCAAAAAAGCCAAGACAGTTCTAGGCTGCATAAACAGGAATAGAATCAAGATCACGTGAAGTGTTAATACCACTTTATAAGGCCACACTTGGAATACTGCATCTGGTTTTGGTCGCCTCAATGTAAAAAAAAGATGTTGAGCCTCTAGAAAGAGTGCAGAGAGCAGCAACAAAAATGATTAGGGGTCTGGAGGCTAAAACATATAAAGAACCGTTGCTGGAATTGGGTATGTCTAGTTTAATGAAAAGTTTAATGAAAAGAAAGACTAGGGGTGGTGTGATAGCAGTCTTCCAATATCTGAGGGGCTGCCACAAAGGAGAGGGAGTCAACCTATTTTCCAAAGCACCTGAAGGCAGGGCAAGAAGTAATGGGTGGAAACCAATCAAGGAGTGAAGCAACCTAGAACTAAGGAGAAATTTCCTGACAGAACGATTAACCAGTGGAACAACTTGCCTCCAGAAGTTGTGAATGCTCCAACACTGGAGATTTGGAAGAAGAGATTGGACAACCCTAACCCTAACCCAGAACTGGTCAGAACCTGCTGAATACCATCTCTGAATGCTCCAGCCCTGGAAGTTTTCAACTAGAGATTGGACAGCCATTTGTCTGGAATGGTCTAGGGTTTCCTGCCTGAGGAGGGGGTTGGACTAGAAGGCCTCCGAGGTCCCTTCCAACTCTGTTATTCTGTTCTGACCGAACACCCAGGTTTATTATTGATTATTATTTCCCCTGACGTATAAGTTTTCAAATTAAGATTTCTTGATCAATTCAGCTCACTTTGTTGATTTCCTGAAAAATCTGAACAAAACTCTCCTACTCAGGCTTACTTCACTTCCTTTGATCATTTAGGGTTTTTCTAAGGACAACAGTTCATTCACAAAGAAACTACACAGGTAGTCCTTGACTTATGGCCACAACCGAGCACAACATTTATGTTGCTAGGCAAGACAGTTGTTAAGTGAGTTTTGCTCCATTTTACAACATTTTTTGCCACAGCTGTTAAGTGAGACACTGTGCTTGTTTAGTTCAGAACACGGTTGTTAAGTGAATCTGGCTGGCCCACTGACTTTGCTTGACAGAGAGTCTCAAAGGGGGATCACATGGCCCTGGGACCCTGCAACATAACAGTTGCCATGCATCTGAATTTTGATCACGTGACCTTGCAGATGCTGCAACAGTTGTAAGTGTGAAAAAATGGTCATAAGTCACCTTTTTCAGTGCTGTTGTAATTTTGAATGGCCACTAAATGAACTGTTGTAAGTCGAAGATTACCTGTAGTCTAGACAAAGTTGGGAAAAAGGGGCGAGGGGCATATGGATAAAGACTAGGAATGATATGGACTGCAAGGCTCACCAATGAGAGGAGACCAGTATACAAAGAAGCAGAAGTAGTTAGACGGAGGAGATGATCCACAACTTTTATTGACAAATAGCTTCATTGGCTTCATTTCAGAACTTGACTGTCCTGGCGCTGCGAAGATACAGTTCTGGGCCTGTGTAAAAACCACAACAAGGCCTGCTTCTCAGGTTTAATTATATATGCTAAAATTACTCTTTCTTCATCAGGCATCAGCGAATGTCTTGCTGGCAATTTGCTAAATTGCAGCACATCACGTACTAATAGTGTGAGGAAATGAATTTTCATGGGTTATTTAAGGAACATGGAGATACTTCAGTTTGCTTTATTGTCATTGCACCTCGTACAATGAAATCAAACACCATCTTCAGTGCACATCATGACCATGAACATGAAAATAAACACAAACACACATCCTTCACCCTTCACACATTGAACCGGAAATCTCCGACACCACACCAACATTGCACTATACAGCAGAATTCAAAAGAGCTACTGCCCTGGGATAGAAGCCGTTTTTCAGCCTATTTGTCCTTGTTTTTATTATTCTGTACCGTCTGCCAGATGGTAATAGTTCAAAAAAAGGATTCCCAGGATGAGATGGATCTTTGAGAATGTTTTGAGCTTTCTTAAGGCAGTGGGAGCTATAAAGCTCTTCCAAAGAGAGGAGAGGGCAACCAATGATCTTCTGAGCAATGACATTAACCCTCTGGAGTGCTTTCCTATCTGCCACTGTGCAATTGGCAAACCATACAGATGTGCAGTATGTTAAAATGCTCTCTATGGTGCAGCGGTAGAAGGTCACCAGCAGTTTCTCTTTCAGTTGTTTTCTGAGAAGCCTCAGGTAGTATAATCTCTGCTGGGCCCTTTTGACCAGGGCTGCAATGTGGGCACCCCAGGTCAGGTCCTCTTTTAGGGTAACACCCAGAAACTTAAAACTGGCCATTTGCTCCAATCGGTCTCCATTGATAAGCAAGGGCTGGATGTCTGATCTGTTCCTTCTATAATCCACTATAAGCTCCTTGGTCTTATTTGTCTTGAGGACCAAGTTATTGTCTCCACACCACGAAAGCAACCGGTCCACCTCATCTCGGTAGGCGGACTCATCCCCCTCGGAGATAAGTCCCACCACTGTTGTATCATCTACAGATTTAGCAATAGTATTACTCGCGTGAGTGAGAATGCAGTCATGCACATAAAGAGTATAGAGTAAGGGACTCAACATGCAACCCTGTGGTGTACCACTGTTAAGAATAAAGGCTGAAGAGGTATGATTACCTAATCTGACCCTCTGTGAGCGGCTAGACAGGAAATCCATAATCTAAAGGCAGATTGAATTAGAAAGCCCAAGGTCCAGAAGTTTAGACACTAGTCTATGTGGAAGAATTGTGTTAAATGCAGAACTAAAATCCACAAAAAGGATCCTCACATAGCCCTCCCGCTGTTCTAGAAGAGGCAGAGCAGTGTGAAGAGTGATGGCTATAGCGTCCTCTGTAGATCTATATTTTCTGTATGCAAACTGGTGTTTATCAAATTTATGCGAAAGACCAAAAATGATGTGCTGGCAGACCAATTTCTCAAAGCACTTCATGATGATAGGAGTGAGTGCCACTGGTCTGTAATTTTTGAAGTTATTGATAGGGAACTTCTTTGGCAGCGGAACAATGGTGGAAGCCTTCAAACATGATGGAATAGTGGACTGGGATAAAGACCAATTGAAGATCCTGGTAAAGACTCCAGCCAACCGATCAGCACAGTCTTTAAGCACTTGGCCAGAGATACCATCAGGACCAGCAGCCTTTCTAGGGTCCATAGCCCTCAGAATGCTCCTTACTTCTGTTCCTCCACAATGAGGTGGGAGCTACAATTGGCTGGTAGTTGTGTTTTATCTGTCTCTGATGTCTCCGTTTCAAAGCGAGCAAAGAAATGATTCAGTTCCTCTGCCAATGAAGCATCCCCCTCAGCAGGGATGACATTGGTTGGTTGATGGTTTGTAATTTGTTGAATCCCTCGCCACACCTGCCTAATGTTATTGCTATAAAAATTATCCTCAATCTTCCTGTTATAACCAAACTTGGACTTCCAAATACCTTTCTTCAGATTAGCTCCAGCAACACTGTATCTTGCCCCATCACCGGACCTAAAGGCCTTGGTCCTGTCACGCAAGAGACGCTGGACTTCCTTGATCATCCAGGGTTTATGATTGGGATAGATCTTAATAAGTTTATCCACAGTTTAAGTCAACCATTTCTGAGTTTCCAAACCAAGATAAACATTTAGTAAGATGGTTTATGAGAAAGAATTACTGTGCACATGCGAGTACTTTCACTGATATTATTATTTAACAATTTGAATTTGGTAACTGAAAAGGGTGCAGATCACAAAGTCTTATGTCCTGAGGACTCAAGGAGTTCTCACTCTGGTCCACTCACTTTGTGTGGGCGATATTCCCCCATTCCCATTGGTTGGTTCTCCCCAGCAGCCAGCTATAAAAGCAGGCTGCGGGGTCCAACTGGTTGCTGATTGCTGCGAGCCAGTTCCAGGCTTGGCAAGCACGGTCAGCCCTTTATTTGTAAAATAAAGTACTGTTGCACTCATGCTCTGGTTCAGCCTCTCATTGCTCAAACTTAACACTGGCGACGAGGATGGGATGGCTACCAGATGCACCTTGCAACCGCTGAGTCACTAGCCACCGATCCGCAGCCCAGAGAGAGCGATCGGCGGGCGATAAGGGAAATGCTGATCCGCAGCCAGAGAGAGCGGTCAGCTAACAAAATGAGCGATCAAAAAGAGCAAATGCAGATCCGCAGCCAGAGAAAGCGGTCTGAGTCAAAGTTAGAAGCGTCTGTAGCCGCTTGTTAGCCCGCCACGGGGAAAGTGAAGCGCTGCGAGCCGCAGCCGCTCTGCATTTTGGCGAAATTCAAACGGGTGTCATTTGAATTTCGAGCCAGTAGGAATCACAGCACAGCGCTGTAGAGAGTCACTAACGCCCACTTTTTTGGCGCGAATCTAGACACCTCCAACGGCTAGCAGCCAACGTGGTAACCCAGAGAGAGAGAGAGGTTAGCAAAAACCTCTCCAGAGCTGATATCACTAGTAACTCACGAGTGCTCGTAGTCCCAGAGAGATTTTTCCGCAGGTAGCCCAGCCGTTCAGCACCATGAGTTCCAACCCAGTATTCCCAGCGTTTAAACCAGACGAAGAGAAGTGGGAATCGTATAAGAACCGTTTCAATCATTACATCGATGCGGTCGGCCTGGCGGATGCGGGAGAGCATCGGAAAAATCCTATTTCCTAATCTACTCTGGAGCCACCGTTTACGATACCGCCGCAGCACTCGTAGCGCCGAGAGAATTAAAAAACGTTCCGTGGTCCGAGTTGCTTGAGATCCTCACTAACCACTACGCTCCCAGGCCTCACAAATCGCCAGGAGGTTCACGTTCCGTATGAGGAAGCAATCAAGTAAGGAGACCGTCAATCAATATATGGCTGCCCTCAGAACAGCAGCCCTGCACTGCGGGTTTGGAACATACCTGGAGGACATGCTCCTCGATCAATTAGTTTGTGGGGTCAAGGATCTCAACCTACAGAGGCGACTGCTAGCTAAAAAGACCTCAATCTTGCGCAAGCGGTAGAGGAGGCCCTAGCAGCCGAGCTAGCAACGAACTCAGCCACCGAAATTCAGGGCCCAAGTGCCAAGCTAGCATCGTTCCCAGTCCATTCCGAAGAGGTGGAAGCGGAGGAAGCCCACAATGATGAGAACGATGTCCATCGCCTCACCAATGACAGACGGTCGCAGGTAGGGGCCAAACAAGAATACACCGGTCCACCCAAGCACATCACGCTGTGCCTAGCCTGTGGGGGATCACATCAAAGGGCCACCTGCAAGTTTAAAGGAGCCGTTTGCAACAACTGCCATAAGAGGGGCACATCGCGAGAGTCTGCCAAGCCCCCAAAGCGCTGCACACAGACCCCCGTCCTCGCACTCGGGACCACAGAGGCAAGTATTAAACTGTCGCACGCACCGCCTTGCCAGGCATACTTGCCACACTGTTAGTAAAATTTCTCTCTCCGTTTCCCTAGAAGGTAAACCGTGCCACATGGAGGTGGACACAGGGTCAGCGCTCTCAATAATCTCGTGGAACACCCTCAAGAGACTCCACCCCAGCATATCTACTACCCGGCTTCAGAGATGCCAGTTCGGTCTGAAGGACTACCAGGGGAAGGCCATTCCCGTGATCGGCAGAGGCAAGTTCTTTGTCAGTTTTAGAGCTTTTAAAGGCCACCTACCTCTAGTGGTAGTTAACGGCAATCTACCCACCTTATTGGGGCTCGATTGGTTTCCCCACCTCGGCCTAGGGTTAACAGGAGTCCATGCTGTCTCAACCTCAGACACTGACTCCTTATTCGCTGACTATGCAGATGTGTTCAGCGAGGAGCTGGGGTGTTATAATGGAACCCCATCTCGTTCACCGTTGACCCCAGGCAGTCCCAATCAGATTAAAACCACGTAGAGTTCCATTTGCTATTAGACCAAAATTAGACGCTGAATTGGATAAACTACTAAAACAAGGGGTCATTGAGCCAACAGATTTCGCCAAGTGGGAGACGCCCATTGTCACACCCCTCAAAAAGATGGTAGCCTGAGAATTTGCTCGGACTACAAGACAACAATCAATAAATATTTACAAGTTAGCGCCTACCCTGTGCCCGTCATTCAGCACTTATTGCACACATTCGAACCGGGCAGTATTTTTGCTAAATTGGACATGTCTCAAGCATATCAACAGTTCCCTGTTGATAACCAAACAGCGGAACTTCAGACCATGCGTCACTCACAGGGGTGCCTTCCGATGCAAGCGTCTCCCAATTTGGTGTAAGTGTTGCCCGGGTATTTTTCAGTCCCTCATGGAGCGGATTTTACAGGGCCTCCCTGGTGTAGTACCCTACTTGACGACATCTTGGTCTCGGCCAGGGACAGACCCCAACTCTTCCAGAGAGTGCGAGCAGTGTTAGAGAGGTTCAGACAGCATGGCCTCAAGTTAAAAAAAGAAAAATGCGCCATTGCCACTAGACAGGTGGACTTTCTGGGTTATAAAATTGACGCCTCTGGCATCCACCCCTGGAGTCCAAGGTCAGGGCGATCCACGAAGCTCCCACACCGACCTCCAAAACGGAGCTACAAGCTTTCTTGGGGCTCCTAAACTTTATGCATCCTTCTTGCCCCATAAAGCCTCAGTAGCCGAGCCCCTACACAGATTACTAGACAAAAAGTCACCGTGGCACTGGGGGCACAAAGAAGACCAGGCGTTCAACGCCGTCAAATCACTACTTACGCCAGAGGCAGTGCTCATCCAATTCGACCCCAACCTTCCTTTAGTACTGACAGCAGACGCATCCCCTTTTGGAATTGGGGCGGTCCTTAGTCACCGACTCGCCAATGGCGCCGAGGCCCCCATCGCTTTTTCTCCAGGACACTCTCGCCACGGAGCGAAATTACAGCCAAATAGACAAGGAAGCCCTAGCAGCCGTTGCAGCCGTGAAAAAGTTTCACGAATTCCTTTTTGGCCACTTCTTGAACTGGTCACCGACCATAAGCCCCTCCTGGGCCTACTGGCCGGCGACAAACAGACACCTCAAGTCCTCTCCCCTCGGATGACAAGGTGGACACTTTTCCTAGCGGCCTACTCATACAAACTTATCCACCGCCGGGCAAAACTCTATCCCACGCTGACGCGCTCAGTCGCTGCCCCTTACCCGCTCCGGCTGAAGACCCAGCTCCTGTCAATGCCATTTTGAAATCACCCAGTTGGGCCTGCCCATCACCGCCCTTGACATCGCCGCCAAAACCAAGGCAGACCAAGCGCTCGCCCAGGTGCTCGACTGGGTGAGGAGGGGTGGCCGGGAGGCAACGTTGATAACAAATTCGCACCCTTTAAGACTCGCATGCAGGAGCTGTCCAGTTTGCAGGGTTGTCTACTGTGGGGCACTCGAGTGGTCATTCCGACCTCACTGTGTACCCGAGTCCTGGAGGCGTTGCACGAGGGACACCCGGCATTGTGAGAATGAAGGCGTTGGCACGCAGCTACGTGTGGTGGCCGGGTCTAGACGAGGACATTGTCAATTGGGTAAGTTCCTGCAGCATTTGCCAGGAATCCCGTCCTGCTCCCCCATCGCCACCCCTACCAGATGGGAGAGCGCCAGCGCCCTTGGTCTAGAATCCATATCGATCTGGCTGGCCCGTGCATGGAAAGATGTTCCTAGTGGTCGTGGACGCCTATTCCAAATGGATAGACGTGGCACAGCTATCCACGACCACCACACTAGCAATCACCAACGTGTTAACGCGCCTGTTCGTTACACATGGACTACCCGACTCCTTGGTCTCCGATAATGGCCCACAGTTCGCATCAGTAGAATTCAGCCGTTTTGCAGCCAACCTAGGCATTCGCCACATTTTCACAGCCCCATTTCACCCTGCGAGTAATGGGTTGGCTGAAAGGGCCGTCAGGACCACCAAAGAGGCCCTCGCTAGGTTTGGCAGAGATGACTGGCACCACAAACTCTCACGGTTCCTGATGAGCCAGCACTCAACCCCTGTGCAGTCACCAATAAGTCCCCAGCGGAACTTCTGATGGGCCGGCGCCTGAGGACTGTATTAGATAGACTGCACCCACAATACTGCCCTGACTCTCCCCTCGCTTCCACTTCGGGGGGTTAGACATTTTATGTTACAGGAGCCGATATTTGCGAGGAATTTCGCTGGGGACCCACTTTGGATTCCGGGTGAGGTCATCGCCGTCACCGGGCCGAGATCGTATAGAGTCAGGCTGGAGGATGGTCGCGTCTGGAGGAGACACATAGACCAATTCAGAAGGCGCCTCAGCAAACCTCGCAAACAAGAATCCAGAGTCTCCAGTCGAAGGGGAACCGTCTCATCCACCGCCCAGCCACATCGCACCCAGCGACCAGTCTGCGCCAGCGGTCGCCCGGTCAGCCCAAACTCGGACAACAGCGCCCAGAGAGTTGACCTACCTGATCCAAACCACGAGAGCTCGACCCCAGAAACCAACCCGGTGGTTTCCGAGGATGCCCAGTCCAGAGAGAGTATTGGCGACACTATGCCAGCTCAACCGTCACAGACTGATACCGAACAGACAGACAATGTTCCCGAGTTGCGCCGCTCCGGGCGCCAACACAAACCCCCATCTACCTCAAGGACTATGCGTGTTCGCATCTGGGGGAAGGGGTGTTATGTCCTGGGGACTCAAGGAGTTCTCACTCTGGTCCACTCACTTTGTGTGGGCGATATTCCCCCATTCCCATTGGTTGGTTCTCCCCAGCAGCCAGCTATAAAAGCAGGCTGCGGGGTCCAACTGGTTGCTGATTGCTGCGAGCCAGTTCCAGGCTTGGCAAGCACGGTCAGCCCTTTATTTGTAAAATAAAGTACTGTTGCACTCATGCTCTGGTTCAGCCTCTCATTGCTCAAACTTAACACAAAGGTTATTAGATCAATGTCTTTTTAACAGGCCTGTAGGTTCCAAAGACTGAATCTCCTAAGTTCTTATCCTGAGCTATAAACTGTTCCTTGCCTAAGCACTGGATTTCATTATATAGGAAAGTATATGTATGCAGCTATGTCAGGGCCTGCATCCCCTTTACAAAGGTAAATGGTATTATCATATCCAAGGTCAGTGATGATGAATATCAAAGTTATCACACCGCATTCTGATTGACATGACAGTATACATCAGCACTAAGAATAAATAAATATTCCTGAAAGCACACCCTGTTCTTATGTAATTGTTGGAAGCTGTGGAAGTAGCATGGGAATTGGCTCAAAAACCTCTGATAATCACATGAGAATGGGGCATGGTTTCATGCAGTCACTGCAGAGGCCATATAAGAGCACACCTCAAAGCTGCTTTCAGAACAAAGGCCTTCTGCAATCCAGAGCAGCCTCAGATAGGCAGTGCAAGTGCCTGTCACCAGAAAGAGAACACTGCTCGAAGGTAAGCAGTGTGTAGTTCATCCCTGAGGGTGCTGGACCATGGAGACAATTGTGATGTTTTCCTAAGGCCCAAATATTTGGGGGGATGGCGCGAGGAGCTCTTTTTGAGTGTGGCAGTGGTGGTGTTAGGGCTGAGTTGTAGACCGAGATTCTACTTCAGGCTCAGCCTAAGTGCTGCTGCCAAAGGCCGCTTTTTAAGCTGGCCTAGATTTTTGTTTGGGGGTGGGGAAGGGGGTATGAGAACTAGAGAGTCAAATTGGGAATTTTCTGAATTTTTGATATACTGAGCCGAAATGGGGAGAAAACACAAGAATTCTCTAGAAGAACTTATAGATAAGAGCATTTCATCAAATTAATTGCAGAAAACGTTTGAAGAGTTTGGCAAAAAGATGACCGCAACTTTTAAAAGGTGATTCAAATACATGTTGGAAATATTATCATGCCTTATGAACATATTAAAAACTAAAAAAAGTTGGATTTAAAAACATGCTTTGATACAGAGGGTTTTGAAGATCTGTATACAATGGAGACCAGAGGCCTTTCTTTTGAGAATGATTGCCACCAGGTCAGGAATATGATGGACAAACAGTTGGAAAAAAGCCATGGAACTTTGTGTTTGTATATGATAACTGCACTGAGATTATTATACACATGAAGATGCAAAGACTTGGCAATAATTATACTGAAGGAATGACTGGTGAAGATAATGGCACTTGCTGGGATGGCCAAATTAACTTATTTGGTTAGAGAAAAGACAATATCTACATTTATTACTGATTGAAAACCCTTTATAGACTTTTTGCAGAAAACAGAAAAAACTCATGATACATGGTTTTGATGATTATTGAGGATAGAGTAGAGAAAGAAGAGGGCTATGTTGGAACCATAGAGTAAGAGATAAGTTTATACTTATAACTGCTGTAAAGAAGATTGGAAACTATTTCTTTGTATCTTTTTTCTTTTCTTTTTTAAAACTTTCCTTTCTTGCACTTTTAAATTTAGCAAAAGAAAGAATAAGAATTCTTTATTGGCCATGTGTGATTGGACACACAAGGAATTTGTCTTCGGTGCATAAGCTCTCAGTGTACATCAAAATACATTCATCAAGAATCGTAAGATACAACACTCAGAGATAATCATAGGATACTAAATTAGCAATCAAAATCATACTAGGAAACTAAATAAAACAATATAAATTGTAAAGATACAAGCAACAAGTTTATAGTCATAAGTAGAAGGAGAGAGGTAATAGGAAGGATGAGAAGAATAATAGTAATACAGTCTTAGTAAATAGTTTGACAGGAATTAGTTGTTTAGCTGAGTGATTTCTCAATTTCCTTTTTTGTTATATTTAATAGTTCATATGGGTTTTCAATCTTTTTGAAAACTTTTAATAAAACCGTTCTTAAAAAAATAAATGAGAGGATTGTTCATACCTTTTCATCACAGCTGTAATTGTAAACAGTCACTAAACAAGGTTATTGCTAATGAGGATTACCTGTAGAACAAACTGGCTCTCCATGATGGACTACAATACACTGAAATGTATTTGTCCTGCAGATATCACTTCATTTTGTATCACCGATTTAGCTAACTCTGCCATTTCCTCTGTTGTGTAAAATATACCAGAACCCCAGATTATTATTTTTTAAATATTCCATTTAACCTTGAATTTAAGGTGGACCTCAGCGCATTTGGATTACTTGGTCTTTGGGGGGGCACAGAATGTGAATATTTCTATAGAAATATTTCTATAGAAATATATTTCTATATTTCTATAGACCCAGATACAAAATAATTGGCTACCTCACGAATGTATTCTTCTTGTTCCTCCTTTAAGGTGAGCAGGATGAAGATCTGCTGCAGCTTCTTGTTACAGTAATTGATAATGAACTGTTCAAAACTGTAATCTTGGGAAGATGAGACAAGACAAATATCAAAAAGCAAAGACAATAAGCTAAACTTGTAGCAGTGGTGGGATTTAAATTTTTTTACTAGTAGTTCTGTGGGTTTTGCTTGGTGGGCGTGGCAGGGGAAGGATACTGTAAAATCTCCATTCAGGGATGGTATTTGCTGGTTTTCCGAACTACTCAAAATTTCCGCTACCGGTTCTCCAGAACTGGTCAGAACCTGCTGAGTACCACCTCTGCTTTTAATATCACTGATCATAGTATCTTTATACTGTAATGTTGTTTAATGCTTTCCTTTTTTTATGTGTAATATAGTAAACTGCCAGAGTCACAAGAATTGAGCAGGACAGCTATCTACATTAGATAGATGATAGATCAGGGGTGTCAAACTCACAATGTCACAGCAGCGTCATGTGATGTATTGTGACTTTTTCCCTCTTCACTAAACCTGGCATGGGCATGGCCAGCGTGTGATGCATCCGGCCCGCGAACCATGAGTTTGACAGACCTGTGATAGATGGAAGGATGGATGTAGATAGATAGATAGATAGATAGATAGATAGATAGATAGATAGATAGATAGATAGATAGATAGGACTTTGCCCAGAGTGAGTGAGCCATTTTAGAGCAGGACTTGAAAATAGAAGGGACAAAGAGTTAACACAACTGTAAAGCAGGGGTGGGATTCAAATGTTTTAACAACCGGTTCTGTGGGCGTGGCTTAGTTGGTGGGTGTGGCTTGGTGGTCATGTTATTGGCTGGGTGTGGCCAAATCAATATCACTCACATCGAGGCACACATCTCCTCGCCTGGCCTCTCATGACTGTGGGGATGCTGCAATAGTCGTAAGTGTGAAAAATGGTCATAAGTCACTTTTTTCAGTGCCATTACAACTTTAAATGGTCACTCCACACAAGCAAAGTACCAGCAAAGGAAGGGAAAAAAACTCCAGAGAAGTTCCTGAGACAGGAAGTCTAGTCTTGCCAAGAATGTAATAAGGGTTAATGGAGAGGCAGTTTCTATAAGCAACATCAGAATGTTTCCTTCCTGCCTTCCTTACAGGATTAGCCAGTAATTTCTTCTAACAACCGGTTCTCCAAACTGCTTAGAATGTTAACAACTGGTTCTGGTGAATAGGTGCAAATTGGTAGAATCCCACCCCTGCCGTAAAGATATAACCAGAGTTTATTACAATGTATAAAACTCAGGATACATCAGGATTCCCTGGTAAACTGACCATCTACTTCTTCTACCACCACTATCAATTGCAGGAAACATGGTTTTATTATCGTCGTATATTTTTATATGAGAAGAACTGTGAGCTCCATTCAGTTCTGCTGGTGAGAATAGATTGCCTGAGCTCAGAATTTTCCCTTTTGTACCAGATTTAGTTAGTCAATCTGAGTGCCAGTTCTGAAATTTACTCACTTGTGCAATTATTTCGCAACAAAGGGCAGTTGCTTTGCCCCATACTTGTTTACCTGCTGTCACAAGTAATAAATCACCAAGCCCTATTTTTCTTTTTAAACTTTTCTCAATTTACTCTGCTTGATAGTCTGGGTTTTGTTTCTATGATCCTATGTGATTATCAACTTCTTGCCAATTGATAGGAAAGTTATTCTTAACCTAATGGAACACAAAGAAGATTAAGTCCAGATTGTTATCCTCAATCTACTGAAAGTTCAATCATCCTGTGTCAGTACAGTTAAAGAAACATGCTTTGCTTTTAAACCTTACTTGTAAGGGCTAACATTACAGATAAACTGTATCAGCTGAACTGCAATCAGGTGGTTAATACTGCCAAGAAGAGAAAACATTCAAACTGCATTCACACCTGGCACAGATGACTTGGGCAGAGAAGTCCTGACATAATAAATAAATTAACTGAGAATGACTATCAAAGTGTTAAAAAAGAAGAAAACGGAGCACAAGAGGTTCAATCAGGAAATCCAACAGAAGCAATAAAGGTATCCCAGCCAAACATCTGTCCTATGTTGCTCGTGTAGCATTTAGACCCAGAGATGGGAAGGAGAAGCCAAGACAGGTTGCAGCCACTGCCCTGGTCCCCCAGCCCAGCGGGAGCCCCAGTAGCTCCAGTGCCAGCCCTATACCTTGGAGAGCCAAGGCCGGAGCCACAGCAACAGCGCCAGCTCTTCAGACAGCCAGGACGACAAGAAGAAGCAGGAGAAGGAGGAGAGGATAAGAAGAAGCGTAAGAAACAGATTTGGAGAACTAAGATCCAAAATGGGACTAATATAATGAGTAGTGGTTGAGTGTGGGTGTTGGAATTCATTATTGGAATGCATTTCTATGCAACATTCAACTACATGAGCAACACAGGAGAGAGATCTGGCTGAGATGCTTTTATTGCTTCTGGTGGATCTCCTGAATTAAACTGCTTGTAGCCTGGTTTCTTTTTTTATAACAGGGGTGTCAAACTCAAGGACTGCGGCCTGGATCCAGCCCGTGATGTGGTCGGATCCACTCCGCAGAGCAGTGAAGGGATTCAAAAATGTTTACTACCGGTTCTGTGGATGTGGCTTATTTGGTGGGCATGGCTTGGTGGTCATGTGACTGGGGTGGGCATGGCTTTGTCATGTGACTGGGTGGGCATGCTTGATGGTCATGTGACTGGGTGGGTGTGCTTGGTGGCCATGTGACTGGGTGGGTGTGGCCAACTCAATGTCACTCACATCAAGGAGTGCCTTGTCAATTAAAGCCATTCCTAGTCAATTAAAAATAATAGCACATAGTTTTTTTTTCTCTCTCCCCTTCCTTCCTATTTCTTTTTCTCTTTTCTCTTTCTCTCTTTCTTGCTTGCATTTTCTTTCATTCCCTTCTTCTTTCTTTCTTGCTCTCTCTCTCTCTCTCTCTCTCTCTCTCTCACACACACACCTGGTCGGGAGTGCGGCAGAGGCACTGCTGCAGAGGGTGCTGCTATGGGAGGCAGCCAGGATTGCGCCCTCCCAATCAGAGCACTCCACCGCCAGTAGCTACTCCTGGGGGATGAAATATTTCATGCTTCTTCCCTTAACAAAAAGCCCGATGCCACTTTCTCCTTTGGCCACAGTGGGACCCTACAGCCCGGTTCCCTTCCCCAATACAGAGGTGAGCCTTGCGTTGTCTGCAGCTCCACTAACTCCAAGAAAATGGAGTGTTCCGATCTGGCACAGGAAGCCGGGAAAGCCAGTAACCTCCAAGGAGCTAAAACCTCATGCATGCCCATCGCAGCAGATGCCACAAGGGCCGTGCAAACACCCCCAGACAACAATCCAGACTCAGGGCACTGAGGCTACGGCCTGTGCCTTTCTTCCTTTTCCTCCAGGGAGAAGGAGGGCACAGGCAATGGAGACACCTGAGCATGCTGCGCCCATGCCTTTCTTCCTTTCTCCCGGGGAGGAGGAGGACATGGGCAATGGAGGCTCGAGCATGCTGTGCCCGTGCCTTTCTTCCTTTCCCCCAGGGAGAAGGAGGATACAGGCAATGGAGGCCTGAGCATGCTGTATCCGTGCCTTTCTTCCGTTCCCCCAGGAAGAAGGAGGATACAGGCAATGGAGGCCTGAGCATGCTGTATCCGTGCCTTTCTTAGTTTCCCCCAGGGAGGAGGATGACGTGGGCAACGGAGGCCTGAGCATGCTGTGCCCGTGCCTTGCTTCCTTTCACCCAGGGAGAAGAACATGGGCAACGGAGGCCCGAAAGTGCTGCACCTGTGCCTTGCTTTCTTTCCCCCAGGGAGGATGATGATGTGGGCAACACAGGCCTGAGCAAGCTATGCCTGTGCCTTTTTTTCTTTCCCCCAGGGAGAAGGAGGACATGGGCAATGGAGGCCCAAGCATGCTGTGGCCATGGCATTCTTCCTTTCCTCCCGGGAGAAGGAGGATGCGGGCAACGGAGGCCCAAGCATGCCATGGCCATGCTGTTCCATATTAGCATTCTTGGAATACCCTCACCTGATTGGCCCAAATGGACTACTCTGTGATTGGTGGAAAGAACAGCAGTGATTAGCTTGTAAGGAATCAACTGCGATTGGCCGCACCGATCATGGGAGATTCAAAGAGCCGTCATTGGCTGCGAGCCGCCGGCAATCCCTATAAGAAGGGCTGCCGCAGTTCGCAGGTCCAGCAAAGACCTATATAACAAATAAAGAACTGAACTGTCACACTGGTCTCGAGTCTCTCTTTTTCCCACGATTAAACACTGGCGGCGAGGGTGGGATTCTGAGACAAGAGACCAGGCAAGCACATGGCACCCAGAGCTGAACAACTGACAAGATGTTCGGCAGCAATGTGCCACCCACACCCTACGACCAGGCAGCCGAGGACTGCGAATCATACATCAATCGATTCCTCGTGTTCCTCGAGAGCAATACTCTGAAGGATTCCAATGGCCAGAGAAAAAGAGCTGTGTTCCTGACACACTGCGGGCCCGCAGTGTTCAAGATGGCCAAGGTGCTGGCCAAGCCCTGAGACGTGAAAAGATGGACTGGGCAGATCTCAACCAGTTTCTCTGACACCATTACGCACCGGCCATTCCCAACCTCATCCAACGGCATGAATTCTACCGAAGGGACCAGAAGGAGGGTGAAAACATCGGTGATTTCATGGCGGTCCTCAGGAGCCTTGGAGCTATGTGCAGATTTTCTGACATGGATGAGGCTCTGCGAGACCGCATGGTCCTTGGGCTAAGGGACCCCATACTCCAGGGTCAACTGATGGCCTGAGCAGACATTTCGATCACTGAGGCCATCGCCGAAGCAACTGCAGCCAAGACAGCGAAACACTCAGCGGCCAAGATGAGGCAGATGCACGCGTCAGGCCGACAAGCACCCATCGAAAAGACACTGGTGGATTCCGGATCCTACCTCTCCATGGTCTCCTGGAATACAATTAAGCACCTGGTACCTAACATACGCAGGCGAGAATTGGAAAGCCAGAGACTGACTCTGAAAGATTACCAGGGGAACCAGATCCCTGTGGTTGGAATAGGACACTTTCAGGTGAATTTTAAAGAACACACAGAGGCCCTTCTGTTAACGATCATGGATAAAGACCGCCCAAGCCTGCTGGGATTGGAATGGTTCGCGCCATTGGGGATCGAGGTGACCGGCATCAACCACATCACCAAAGCAGACTGGAAGGAGATCCTCGTAAAGGATTTCCAGGAGGTCTTCAACGGTGAACTAGGCAAGTACTGGGGGTCCCCAATAACATTTAACTTGAACCCCAATATTGCCCTAATCTGCCTAAACCTGAGGTGAGTTCCGGTTGCCCTCAAGCCAAAAATAGATGAGCAATTGGATAAGCTCATCGCGCAAGGGGTCCTGGAGCCGATAGACCATGCACAATGGGAGATCCCAGTAGTCATTCCAATAAAGCTGGATGGGTCCATAAGAATCTGCGGTGACTACAAGGCCACCCTCAACCACGTGCTGCAGCAGAGTGCTTACCCTGTCCCGGTGGTACAGCACCTCCTACACTCACTGGGGAGAGGAAGAGTCTTCGCGAAGCTCGATCTGGCACAAGCATACCAGCAGCTGCCAGTCGACGCCGAGACTGCTGAGGTGCAAACCATCGTGACCCACCGGGGGCATTCCAGTGCAAGAGACTCCAGTTTGGAGTCAGCATGGCCCCAGGGGTGTTCCAGAGCTTAATGGAACGGCTATTGCAAGGGATCAAAGGGGTGGTGCCCTACTTCGATGACGTGCTATTGTTAGTGAAGAACCAGAGCCAATTGTGGAGCCGCCTCCGAGAGGTCCTGCAGAAATTTAAAGACGCAGGACTAAAAGTTAAAAAGGAGAAGTGCCAACTATGCACAGAAAAAGTTGAATTCCTGGGGTACTTGTTTGACAAACATGGAATACACCCCACAGAAAAAAAGTTAAAGCCATTAAGGAAGCTAAAGTCATTGGTTGCGACCTGCCGGCAATCCCTATAAGAAGGGCTGCCGCGGATCGCAGGTCCAGCACAGACCTATATAACAAATAAAGAGCTGAACTGTCACACTGGTCTTGAGTCTCTCTTTTTCCCGATTAAACACATGCCATTCTTCCTTTCCTCCTGAGAGAAGGAGGACATGGGTGGCAGCAGTCCAGGGGAACGAAAGGAAGAAATTGGCTGACTAGTCTTCTCTTTATCCGCCTGTTTTGTTTTGTATGGCCGAGGAGGAGGAGATCAGCTGGCTAAAGGGGCGGCTGCTGGAGGTGACTCTTTTTTGGGTCTCCTGTCGCTTTTTTAGCACAGAAATCCTCCCCAAATTGGCCTGGTAGTCTTCTCTTTCTCTGCCTGTTTGTTTTGTATGGCCAAGGAGGAGGAGACCAGCCAGCCAAAGGGGCTGCTACTGGAAGCAATTCTTTTTTGGCCTACAGCAGCCTCTTTTGGGCAAAAATCCTTCCCAAACTGGGTGGTTGGTCTCCTCCCCCTCAGCTATACGAAACAAACAGACAGAGAAGGAGGAGACCATCCAGATGGTTTGGGGAGGCTTCTTGCGCTGTAAAAGAGGCGGCTACTGATCTCCGGCTTTGCTCCGCTTCTCCAACAGTCAGGCACACCCTGTTCTATGTGCTGGCTGCTCGGAAATGGGGGTGCTAAGGGTCTGTAGCCTCCCCCAGTAGTTTTAAAAAGGGAACCATCTATCCATTTTGCCCTTTGAGCAGAGGCAAACCTTCCAAGCCAAACATAAGAGAAAGGGAATCATCCTACAGGCCCTTAGCATCCCCTTGGAAGTATAAATGTATGAATTAATCAGCAGCAGAATCCTCTGGGAAGCTTGGTAGGGAAAGGAGAAGGGCGTGAATGAGTGAGAGAGAGGGAAGAGTGTCTTTGGAATTTGCCAGGGGAAATCCAGGAGGTGGATTTCCATCCTATTTCTGTCCTTCAATGAGATGAAGGTGATTGGAAACACAAGGAATTTGGGTTTTTTTTTAAAGCAAATTTTATTGATTTTAACAACAAACAAAACAAAACATCATTAAACATTAAAAACATAAACCTCTTTCCATTATAAATCTTTACAAGGCAGGTAACATATTATTTTATATCACATTCTTCTAATTTATCCCATTTCCATATAGACACGTAAATTCCCTTTAACAAATTTCACATTATTTCTCTTTACTCTTATTCAATCACATTTCTTTTCTAGTTTATCTGCTATTCAATCATCACATTTATATTTTCCTCTGGCTTGTTTACAGTTGTTCTCATCTGGCCTTCCTCTGAGATTTTATTAATTCTCAATTAAACACATGTACATAAAGCACAAAAAACATAAAACTTCCTTTTAGAAAGTAACTTGACCCCAGATTACCACTTTTTGTATGGACTTCAATTAAATTCATGCTCTTCTTATATACCATTACCTATCTTGTTTACCGTTCTATATCTTCTATATAACTCCTCCCCACTTATATATCTCATCATACTTTAAGACAATATTTTTATATCTTTTGTCCATTTTTCCATTTACATCTATCTCATTCCCAATATAAAAAAAGAATAATTTCTCCTGAAATCACTAATCAGAGTATGATGCCTTTCTATCATACCCCTAAATTGAAATTTGAAATAACACCTAAGTCCCAATCTGATTCTGCTTAGTACATTCTACTATTTCAAAAACAAATACTACAATAATAAATCTATAATAATCAACACATTAGCCCATTAAACTCTATAATTAAACTAATATTTTAAACATTTCCTTTAATATTTTATTAAAACTTAAAATCATTCATTAAACATTTTAACATTGTACCTTAATATTTTGATCTTTTATTAAATCTTATAAAATTCTAATTTTCTATTTTTAATACAAATACAACTGCTACAATACTATCATGTGTACTATGCAGAATCCCCCCCTTTTTAAAAAGAATCATACATTACCCTTTGTCCCTAAAAAAGATTTTCTTTTTCCCATCTTGTTTTATACCTTTATAACTTTTCCCCCACTTTTCCCTTTCTAGACTTTTTGCCCACTCCTCTCCAAACCTCTGCCTTCTTGGCTTCCCCTTTCTGTTATATTCTTCTTTCCTTTTGCTTTCTAGCATTATATTGTTTTTGCATCTTATTTTTCTCTTTCATAGATATTTTTTTATATCTTAAGCCCTTCCTTTTCCCTCCTCTCTTTCTCCTTTCTTTCTTAATCACACTATATAATTCATTAAAAATGGCTTCTTCTTCCTCCGCTTCTTCCAGCTGTTGTTTAATTTGCTGACACATAGCAAGCGCCATATCTAGAAAACAAAGGGCTTCTCCCATAGCGTCCTTGCCTTCTTTCCTTATTTTTAGATATTGTTTTTTTAGTTCATCGAGAGGTAGAGCCATTATAAACTTTTTCTTCTTCTTTTTCTGTATCCTCTTCTTGTTATTAAGCCAATCAAATATTTCCAAACTTAAAATCCCGAAGTCCCAAGATCATCAAACAGTCCAGGCAAAGCACAAACTTCTTCCTTTTACAGTTTCTCTTCCTGGGGTAAAGTCAATTAGGGAAAAAAAACCCAATCTGTATTTTAAATCTTTTTTGCAGTTAGCTTCTAATCTCTTTATCTTCAAAGCATCTCCTCCAACAAAGTCTTGGAATAATTTTTTTTTTCCAAGCCTCTCCCTTCCCACTTGTAACAAAGGGCTTTACATTTTTACCTTGTGTTAGAGAGCAGTTTTTCCATGTCCATTTGTTAGTTCCATAAGGGAGGGAGAGTAACTTTATCTTTCAACACTTTCCTTCGCCGCCGAGAACCTCCATTAGAAACATTGTAGCATCCAAAAAGAATAGTAATTTTCCAGGTATTAGATATGTCCTTAAAGTCCCGGTTCAGCCAAGAAAAACTTTAATTTTAAAACTTCCTTCTTCTTCCTCCTGCACATTCTTAATCCAGTTGCCAGCTTCTTTGTGGAGGCCATTGACACCACCGCTCCACCACCTTGAGAAAAGGGGATTATTGCCGGCTGGGGAAGGGGTCTGCGATACCCCTCAACCCCTGTCCGGATCCCCCCTATCTTCAGCTACCCCAACAGGGCAGCCTTATCCTCCAGATCCGTCAGGATCGGAGGCACCAAGACGGCTAGCACAGCAGGGATCATGGAGAAAGCGAATCCCTGCTGTCACCAAAGCCTGGCAAACCGGAAGACCCCGGAAACACAAGGAATTTGTCGTTGGTGCATATGCTCTCAGTATACATAAAGAGAAAAGAAAATACTTTCATCAAGAATCATAAGACACAACACTTAGTGATTTATTTATTTTTATTTATCTATTTATTTATTTATTTGTCAAGCGATTATAAGATAACAGGTATATGTATAAACATAGTTATGAATATATGAAATGGATACGAATAAGAAAACAAAGAAACAAGACAGGGATGGTAGGCACATTGGTGCGCTTATGCACGCCCCCTACAGACCTCTTAGGAAAGGAGTGAGGTCAATAGTAGACAGTCTAAGGTTAAAGTTTTTGGGGTTTGGGGAAGAAACCACAGAGTCAGGTAGAGTATTCCAGACATTGACCACTCTGTTGCTGAAGTCGTATTTCCTGCAATCAAGTTTGATGCAGTTTACCTTGAGTTTGTATCTATTGAGTTGCAGATTACAGGGTAGTTTTTTTCTGAAACCAAATTGTTTATTAGAGAGTAGGTTGTTTGTTTCTAAGTGGAGGATGATAGATTGGTTAATAGTAATTCCATGACTTTACAGGTGATGCAATATAAAGAGATTGGTCTGTAATTTTCAACTAGGCTGGGGTCTCCCTTTTTGAAGATGGGGATGACCATGGCTTGTGACCATAGTTTTGGCAAGGAGCTGGTCCTGAAAGAGTTTTCAAAGATTATGCTTAGAGGTTCGGCTATGGCAGTGGGTAGCTTTTTTAAAAAGTAGGCACATATTCCATCCGGTCCAATACATAGAGATGTTTTTAGATTGCTTAGTGCTTTTTCAACATTGTCTTCTGTAAAATCGATATGTATTAGATCATTGTAGTTGTCTGTGGTTCGACTAGGAAATACTGGGCATGATTCATTGCTGTTTACAAATAGTGAGCCAAAGAATGTGTTAAAGAGGTTGGCTTTAATGGTGCCATTGTTGCAGTCTTTACCATTAGGTCCTTTCAGGGCTGGGATGGACCTTGAGTCTTTTAGTGAGCCATGTTTCACAGACAAATATGATGTCGATTTTAGCCGTATTTAGTAAGAGGAGAAATTCAGGTATTTTATTTACAAGGCTTCTTGCATTGAGTAGCTTGCATTTAAGGCCAGTTGTAGTTGGAGTAGAGGTAGTTAGGGGCGTGCGTGCCTAGTTTTGAGTGATGGTGGATTGGGTGAGGTAGGGTTGGATGCGGAGTTGCAGGTTGTGTGACTTTCTTTTGATGCAATCAGCACAGTAGTCAATGTATAGATCCTTTTCTCCATTGTCTAGGCATTTTTTGAGTTCTGTGTGGAGTTCACGGAAGAAGATTCTTTACAGTATGGATAAGTCTGGTCCTGAGTGAAGTTTTTTATGGGTGGGATTGGTTTTTGCAATGGTGTTTATTGTATGAATACGTTTGCTGGACTCATTTTTGCAAACAACTCTACAAAATCTTGGGTCCACCAAGCTGTCATTGTATTTGAACTCAGGGCCATCTCTGTTTATTTCAATGATATCTTCAAGAGAGATGTTTGTTATATTTGAGTTGCTTATGATATTGCGAACTTTGGTGATGTTGTCTGTTTTGTTGGTGTCTTCAAGACCAAATAAGATGGCTTTGGACATTTCTGATCATGTTCCATGATGTCTCTGATGAGTAAGGGAATATCATTTGTGGAATTATTTGATGGGATAGTAATCAGGGGTGGGATTCTACCAGTTCGCACCTGTTCACTAGAACTGATTGTTAACATTCTAAGCAGTTCAGAGAACTGGTTGTTAGAAGAAATTACTGGCCTAATCCTGTAAGGAAGGCAGGAAGGAAACATTCTGATGTTGCTTACAGAAACTGCCTCTCCATTAACCCTTATTACATTCTTGGCATGACTAGACTTCTTGTCTCAGGAACTTCTCTGGAGTTATTTTTCCCTCCTTTGCTGGTACTTTGCTTGTGTGGAGTGACCATTTAAAGGTACAATGGCACTGAAAAAAGTGACTTATGACCATTTTTCACACTTACGACTGTTGCAGCATCCCCACAGTCATGAGAGGCCAGGGGAAGAGATGTGTGCCTCGATGGGAGTGATATTGAATTGGCCACACCCAGCCAATAACATGACCACCAAGCCATGTCCACCCAGTCACTTGACCACCAAGCCATACCTATCACCTAAGCCACACCCACAGAACTGGTTGTTAAAAATTTGAATCCCACACCTGATAGTAATTATTTGTGGCTGTGGTTTGGTGGTTATATTGGGTTGTAGTTGTGATTGTAGATTAGGTAGTAGTTGTGGTAGTGGTTGTTGAGTTGGGATTTGATTTTGAGCTGATAGGTATTCGCTTATCTGTGCTGTATTTCTTTTTCAAGAGATATTAGGCTTGCTTGTATAATTGTTTCAAAACATGTTGCTAAGCGTTCTTCTTTGAGTGAATGAGTGATTCTATGCTTTCAACTGTCAGGCAGGGTACTTAGCTTGTTTAGCTTAGGAAAACATGATGGACATAGACAAGGGAATGTATCTGATGTTTTTAGGAGATCAGGTAGGCTTTTGTTTAAGTTTAAGCAGGCAAGGTGGGCTTGATTGTCACATAGGCGGCATTTGATGTTATTTTCACTTTCATTGATGGTTTCAAGACATTTGAAGCATGTGCAGGAGTCTGGGAGGTCATTGGTAGAGATATTATTCTTTTGTTGTTGTTTGGTAGTGGAGGATTTGGAGTTTTTGGCTGGCACGGTCAATGACAATAGTACACTAAACAATTACAATAGCTAATTAATGTGATAGGAAGACAGTTACTTAATGAATGTTGGTACTTAATAAATGTTAATTGATAAGTTAGAGAACAAATCAAAAGTAAGGTTACTTATTACTAAAAATCAATTAATCAATTAATTGACTAGATAATCAATGATACAGTATTAAATCTCAATTCAATGAATCAGTAAATTAGTGGTCATTTAGCAATTAATTATTATACTATTAGATGATAAATCAATTATTTTAGACAAAGTATTATCTATCAATATTTGGTCTTGAGGTACTGAAATAGTGGAGGTAGTGAAGTATCGGAGGTTTGTAGTAAAAAGTTCCTTTGTTTTTTCTTAAAGCCACGTTGTTTGGTTTTTGTTTTGTTTTGTTTTTAAAGAGGAAGTGTTGCTGCTTGATAGATTTGAATGGAGAAGATTTGAATGAACTCACCAATCATCTACTTGGGAGTTTGGAATGGATGAGATTTGGGTGGGGGTTAAGTGGAGGTTGTCCAATCAGCTGAGTGGGAATTTAAATGCAGGCTGACTAATCAGCTGGGTGATTTAAATGGAGACTGTAGGGTCTATCGATTCTCTGTGAGTCTCCTCAGTTCTCCACAATTCATAGACATTCAGAATCACAATCTCTTGTTCTTCTCTAGTCCTGAATTTTTCAGATATTTAGGATCACTCTCTATCAATTCCGTCTCTTTCTCTGCAGTTCAGAATCACACTCTCCACCAGTCACAGCTCATTCCATGCCGTTCAATCTATGCCACTCAGAATGGCTCACTCTCAGAATCAGTCTCTCTATAAGTGTCTGAATCACATTCTCATCTCAGCTCGTCCCGGCTCTTAATACTATCCACTCTCTACTATCCACTCTTTGCTCTCTGAATGGAATCACCGTATTCGCTATATGCCAGTCCCAGTTCTTTCAAGTCTCACCCACTTGGAATGGTGTCCTACGGAATGGAGTCTTGGGCTCTCCACTCGGGATGGTGTCCTGGCCTCTTCGCTCACTCTCTCCGCTCACTCTCAGGATTGCTGGCAAGTTCTCAGTTTTTGTAACCTTCTGAAACCATCTGACAGTCCCGGTTGAGGTAGATCATGGCACTGTTGGCCCCAGACCCCTACACCCTGTCTCCAGAGATGTGATTAGGCATTTGCGTCAAATTAGTCATAGGTTACTAATAAGCAATCAAATCATACTAGGGAACAAATAAAACAATGTAAATTGTAAAGATAAGTGCAACACGGTTATAATAATAGGTGGGTCCTAGGAATGTTATTAAAATCTAATAGTAGAGGAATAATAGTAATACAGTCTTAGTAAATAAGTTGACAGTGTTGTGGGAATTAGTTGTTTAGCAGAGTGATGGCATTCAGGAAAAAACTGTCCTTGTGTCTAGTTGTTCTGGTGTTTAGTGCCCTATCATGTTGTTTTGAGGGTAGAAATTGAAACAATTTATGTCCAGGATGTGAGGGGTCTGTAGATATTTTCACAGCCCTCTTTTTGACTGGTGAGTATATAGGTCCTCAATGGAAGGCAGGTTGGTAGCAATTTGTTTTTTCTGAAATTCTAATTGTCCGTTGAAGTCTGTGTCTGTCTTGTTTGGTTGCAGAGCCAAACCAGACCATAACAGAGGTACAGACGACAGACTCAGTAATTTGTCTGTACAATTGAATCAGCAGTTCTTTGGGCAGTTTGAGCTTTCTAAGTTGGTGTAGAAAGATTGTGCTTTTTTGATGACATTTTTGATATTAGATGTCCATTTTAAGTCTTGAGATATGATAGAACCTAGAAACTTGAAGGTCTCTACTGTTGATACTGTGTTGTCTAGTATTGTAAAAGGTGGTTGCATGGGAGGGTTTCTCCTAAAATCTACCACCATTTCTATGGTTTTGAGTGTATTTAGTTCAAGATTGTTCTGGTTGCACCAAAAGGCTAGTTGTTCAACCTCCTGTCTATACAGATTCACCGTTGTCTCAAATGAGACCGATCACTGTTGTATCCTCTGCAAACTTCAGTACTTTAACAGAGGGATGTTTTGAGATGCAGTCATTGGTATTTTGAGAGAAGTGGAGAGAACACACAGCCCTGGGGGGCTCCTGTGCTAATTGTCCAGGTATATGATGTGATTTTGCCTAGCTTTTTCTGTTACTTTGTCTATTTTGTGCTCCCAACAGTTCTTGTTTGCAGGCAAATGATATTTCTTGTGATATTCCAATGTATTATTGTTGCTACTTTGTTATGCTGTTGTTTGTTGTCAATCTGTGTGAGCTTCTTGTAGCTCACAAGGTAGTTCACTCTCTTCAGCTTCTTTTCAGGGGCAGCATTTGCTTTCTATTACTGTCTTCTCAATTCTGGTTTTGTATGTGTTTGTTCTTAAGATTTGGTCTTGTGCAGCCAGAATTATACTGTCTCTTTCTACAACTTTCCTGCCATGTCTCTTTTCTATTCTTCATTTAATCTTTTTTTGTAGGCCACTTTGATCTCTCTGAGACTTAGTAAGCCTTCCTGGTGTACTAGCTTCCGTGCATCTTTTTCACTGTCCTTCAGACACTCTTCCAATGCCCTTTTTTATTCTTTAACTGTCTGGTGTACTTGCGACATTCCATATTTGCCTATGCTTGGTAAGTAGAAGGGCATGAATCAATTTTTATTATTGTGTCTGGTCTTCCTATTCAGGGCTCTTAGTTCTGCTTGAGTGCAGTCCACTGTTACAGCTATGTATAGTCCAGCTCTGTATTTAATGACTGGAATTGTCCAGGTATTAATTGGCTTGGTGTATTTCTTCTATTGAGTTTGGACTTTAAAATCTTCACTCTCATGATGTGTTTTAACCAGAGGTGATATTCAGCAGGTTCTGACCAGTTCTGGAGAACCGGTAATTTTGAGTAGTTCAGAGAACCGGCAAATACCACCTCTGACTGGAGATTTTACAGTATCCTTCCCCTGCCACGCCCACCAAGCCTCACGCACAGAACTGGTAGTAAAAAAAATGTGAATCCCACCACTGGTTTTAACATTCTTCTTGACTTCATTGTGCTTGATGTTTTTAGCTTGAAAGATTCCCACATATTTATAATGATCTTCATCCATCCTCTTCATGGTATTTCCACAGGGCATTTTGACTCCTTATTAGCCATGGTGGTGCAGTGGTGGTTAGAATGCAATATTGCGGGCTAATTCTGCCCACTGCCAGGAGTTCATTCTTCAACGGCTCAAGGTTGACTCAGCCTTCCATCCTTCCAAGGTGGTAAAATGAGAATGTCAGGGCTCTGGTAGTGACCCCCATTTAAATCATGAGTCTCTAGCCTGATTTTCAAACCTCAAAGAAGGTTTATTAGGGGAAGACATGCTGGTGCTGCCTGGGTGTAGCCGACTCTGAGACACATCATTCAGTGTCACCATTGACCCTGGTTTTCCCCCATCCCATGGGTGTATCATAATTCATATTCTCCAATGGGACACATCCATGGCCAAGAGTCATCAATCATACTCTCCAGTTAGAATTTTGCATGGCAGAAACTTCGGTCGCCTAGAAACTATCCATGAAATATTCATGGAATGTAGTTTCCTTTTTGCAGCTGCTACACTACTCCCCGCTCCCTTTCTGTTGGCAACTCTAAAAGACCACAGAAATATTTTATGAGTTGACAGAGGATCCAGATTGTTGGGGGCTATATGCTGACTTTGTAAACTGGTAACAGAGGGCTGTAAAGCTCTATGGAGTGGTATGGAAGTCTGAGTGCTATTGTTATTGCTATTATTATCTATTACTTGTGGCCCCACCAAGCAATTATGTGTTTATTTATTTTAAAAACTGCCTTTCCTCAGTACAAATGAATAGCCGGCATCTCCTATTACATCTTAGCCCAGCTATGCACAGCATCTACTGACTGAGGTAGCTTTCTTACTTTGCCTGATATTTCAGCTGTTGGAGTTCTACCTCTGTTCAGGGGTGGGCTTCATAAATTTTAGCAAAGGGTTTTCTGCCCGGTTGTTGTGTGGACGTGGCCTAGTCAGCCTCCTGCATCATGGTGAGGGAGGGCATTTTTGCCCTCCCTGGGCTCTCGAAGCTTTCCTCGAGCCTCCAGGAGGGCAAAAACAGCCTCCCCAGGCTCCGGAAGCTCTCTGGAAGCCACAAATGGGACCATTTCCAGCCTTCCCAAACTTCCAGGAGGCTCGTTTTTTCACCCTCCCTGAGCCTCTGTGCACACCCTGCACTTACTTGCATCCAAAATGGGCTATTTGGGGACTCCTGGGAGGGGTGGGGTAGGCCAGGAGTGGGATTTGGGGGTTCTCTGAACTGCACAAAATCTTAGCTGGGGCTCTCCCGAACCTCTGCGAACCCCCATCAGCCCACCCTGCCTCTCTCCCCAA
>NC_141991.1:135455061-135469422 GCF_049901715.1 Pseudonaja textilis
TAAAGGCCTTGGTCCTGTCATGCAAGAGCAGCTGGACTTCCTTGATCATCAGGGTTTATGATTGGGATAGATCTTAATAAGTTTATCCACAGTTTAAGTCAACCATTTCTGAGTTTCCAAACCAGATAAACATTTAGTAAGATGGTTTATGAGAAAGAATTACTGTACTTTTGTCTGAGTACTTTCACTGATATTATTATTATAACAATTTGAATTTTAACTGAAAAGAGATTGCAGATCACAAAGTCTTATTCCTGAGGACTCAAAGGAGTTCTCACTCTGGTCCACTCACTTTGTGTGGGCGATATTCCCCCATTCCCATTGGTTGGTTCTCCCAAGCAGCCAGCTATAAAAAAAGCAGGCTGCGGGGTCCAACTGCTTGCTGATTGCTGCGAGCCAGTTCCAGGCTTGGCAAGCACGGCCAGCCCTTTATTTGTAAAATAAAAAGTACTGTTGCACTCATGCTCTGGTTCAGCCTCTCATTGCTCAAACTTAACACTGGCGACGAGGATGGGATGGCTACCAGATGCACCTTGCAACCGCTGAGTCATATAGCCACCCATCCGCAGCCCAGAGAGAGCGATCGGCATGGCGCAGATAAGGAAAACGCTGATCCGCAGCCAGAGAGAGCGGTCAGCTAACAAAACGAGCGATCAAAAGAGCATAAACGTGCAGATCCGCAGCCAGAGTAAAGCGGTCTGAGCTCAAAGTTAGAAGCGCTCTGTAGCGCTTGTTAGCCCCGCCACGGGAAAGTGAAGCGCTGCGAGCCGTGCAGCACGCTTCCAGATTTGCGCAAATTCAAACGGGTGTCATTTGAATTTCGAGCCAGTAGGAATCACAGCACAGCGCTGTAGAGAGTCACTAACGCCCACTTTTTGGCGCGAATCTAGACACTCCAACGGCTAGCAGCCAAACGTGGTAACCCAGAGAGAGAGAGAGGTTAGCAAAAACCTCTCCAGAGCTGATATCACTAGTAACTCACGAGCTCGTAGTCCCAGAGAGATTTTTTTTCCGCAGGTAGCCCAGCCGTTCCAGCACCATGAGTTCCAATCCAGTATTCCCAGCGTTTAAAACCAGACGAAGAGAAGTGGGAATCGAGCAAGAACCGCTTTCAATCATTGACCACATCGATGCGGTTCGGGCCTGGCGGATGCGGAGAGCATCGGAAAAACTCCTATTTCCTAATCTACTCGCGGAGCCACCGCTTACTTATACTCGCTTGCAGCACTCGTAGCGCCGAGAGAATTAAAAAAACGTTCCGTGCGGGTCCGGGAAGTTGCTTGAGATCCTCACTAACCACTACGCTCCCAGGCCTTCACAAATCGCCAGGAGGTTCACGCCCGTATGAGGAAGCAATCAAGTAAGGGAGACCATCAATCAACATATGGCCGCCCTCAGAACAGCAGCCCCTGCACTGCGGGTTTCCAGGAAACATACCTGGAGGACATGCTCCTCGATCAATTAGTTTGCAGGGGTCAAGGATCTCAATCCTACAGAGGCGACTGCTAGCTAAAATAGACTCCTCAACCTTGGCAAAGTAAGCGGTAGAGGAGGCCCTAGCAGCCGAGCTAGCAATCTGAACTCAGCCATCGAAATTAGGGCCCAAGTGCCAAGCTTCAGCATCGCTCTCTGTAGTCCATTCGGAAGAGGTGGAAGCGGAGGGAAAGCTTCCACAATGATGAGAACGATGTCCATCGCCCCTCACCAATGACAGACGGTCGCAGGTAGGGGCCAAACAAGAATACACTGTCCACCCAAGCACATCTACGCTGTGCCTAGCCTGTGGGGGACCACAGTGCTCAAAAAGGGCCACCTGTAAAGTTTAAAGGAGCTGCTTTGGGTAAATAATCCGCTGTGAAGAGGGGGCACATCGCGAGAGTCTGCCAAGCCCCCCCAAACGCTAGCGCACACAGACCCCCGTCCTCGCACTCGGGACCACAGAGGCAAGTATTAAACTGTCGCACGCACCGCCTGCCAGGCGGACTTGCCACACTGTTAGTAAATTTCTCTCTCTCCGTTTCCTAGAAGGTAAACGTGCCACATGGAGGTGGACACAGGGTCAGCGCCTCAATAATCTCGTGGAACACCCTCAAGAGACTCCACCCCAGCATATCTACTACCCGGCTTCAGAGATGCCAGTTCGGTCTGAAGGACTACCAGGGGAAGGCCATTCCGTGATCGGCAGAGCAAGTTCTTTGTCAGTTTTAGAGCTTTTTAAAGGCCACCTACCTCTAGTGGTAGTTAACGGCAATCTACCCACCTTATTGGGGCTCGATTGGTTTCCCCACCTGCCTAGGTTAACAGGAGTCCATGCTGTCTCAACCTCAGACACTGACTCCTTATTCGCTGACTACGCAGATGTGTTCAGCGCAGGAGCTGGGGTGTTATAATGGAACCCCCATCCTGCTCACCGTTGACCCCAGGCAGTCCCAATCAGATTAAAACCACGAGAGTTCCATTTGCTATTCGACCAAAATTAGACGCTGAATTGGATAACTAATACTAAAACAAGGGGTCATTGAGCCAACAGATTTCGCCAAGTGGGAGACGCCATTGTCACACCCTCAAAAAAGATGGTAGCCTGAGAATTTGCTCGGACTACAAGACAACAATCAATAAATATTTACAAGTTAGCGCCTACTCCTGTGCCCGTCATTCAGCACTTATTGCACACATTCGAACCGGGCAGTATTTTTGCTAAATTGACATGTCTCAAGTTATATATCAACAGTTCCCTGTTGATAACCAAACAGCGGAACTTCAGACCATCGCCACTCACAGGGGTGCCTTCCGATGCAAGCGCCTCCACTCTGGTGCAAGTGTTGCCCACCCCCCGGTATTTTTCAGTCCCTCATGGAGCGGATTTTACAGGGCCTCCCTGGTGTAGTACCCTACTCGACGACATCTTGGTCTCGGCCAGGACAGACCCCAACTCTTCCAGAGAGTGCGCAGCAGTGTTAGAGAGGTTCAGACAGCATGGCCTCAAGTTAAAAAAAGAAAAATGCGCCATTGCTACTAGACAGGTGGACTTTCTGGTTATAAAATTGACGCCTCTGGCATTCACCCCCTGGAGTCCAAGGTCAGGCGATCCACTGAAGCTCCTACACCGACCTCCAAAACTGAGCTACAAGTTTTCTTGGGGCTCCTAAACTTTTATGCATCCTTCTTGCCTCCATAAAAGCCTCAGCAGTCCGAGCCCCTACACAGATTACTAGACAAAAGTCACCGTGGCACTGGGGGGCACAAAGAAGACCAGGCGCTCAACGCCACAAATCACTATTTACGCTAGAGGCAGTGCTCATCCAACCCGAACACTCCAACCTTCCCTTTAGTACTGGCAGCAGACGCATCCCCTTTTGGAATTGGGGCGTCCTTAGTCACCGACTCGCCAATGGGCGCCGAGGCCCCCCATCGCCTTTTTCTCCAGGACGCTCTCGCCAACGGAGCGCGCAATTACAGCCAAATAGACAAGGAAGCCCTAGCAGCCGTTGCAGCCGTGAAAAAGTTTCACGAATTCCTTTTTGGCCACTTCTTGAACTGGTCACCGACCATAAGCCCCTCCTGGGCCTACTGGCGGCGACAAACAGACACCTCAAGTCCTCTCCCCTCGGATGACAAGGTGGACACTTTTCCTAGCGGCCTACTCATACAAACTTATCCACCGCCGGGCAAAACTCTATCCCACGCTGACGCGCTCAGTCGCTGCCCCTTACCCGCCCGGCTGAAGACCCAGCTCCTGTCAATGCCATTTTTGAAATCACCCAGTTGGGCCTGCCCATCACCGCCCTTGACATCGCCGCCAAAACCAAGGCAGACCAAGCGCTCGCCCAGGTGCTCGACTGGGTGAGGAGGGGTACGGGAGGCAACGTTGATAACAAATTCGCACCCTTTAAGACTCGCATGCAGGAGCTGTCCAGTTTGCAGGGTTGTCTACTGTGGGGCACTCGAGTGGTCATTCCGACCTCACTGTGTACCCGAGTCCTGGAGGCGTTAACGAGGGACACCCGGCATTGTGAGAATGAAGGCGTGGTACGCAGCTACGTGTGGTGGCCGGTCTAGACGAGGACATTGTCAATTGGGTAAGTTCCTGCAGCATTTGCCAGGAATCCCGTCCTGCTCCCCCATCGCCACCCCTACCAGATGGGAGAGCGCCAGCGCCCTGGTCTAGAATCCATATCGATCTGGCTGGCCCCGTGCATGGAAAGATGTTCCTAGTGGTCGTGGGACGCCTATTCCAAATGGATAGACGTGGCACAGCTATCCACGACCACCACACTAGCAATCACCAACGTGTTAACGCGCCTGTTAGTTACATGGACTACCCGACTCCTTGGTCTCCGATAATGGCCCACAGTTCGCATCAGTAGAATTCAGCCGTTTGCAGCCAACCTAGGCATTCGCCACATTTCACAGCCCCATTTCACCCTGCGAGTAATGGGTTGGCTGAAAGGGCCGTCAGGACCACCAAAGAGGCCCTCGCTAGGTTTGGCAGAGATGACTGGCACCACAAACTCTCACGGTTCCTGATGAGCCAGCACTCAACCCCTGTGCAGTCACCAATAAGTCCCCAGCGGAACTTCTGATGGGCCGGCGCCTGAGGACTGTATTAGATAGACTGCACCCACAATACTGCTCCTGACTCTCCCTCGCTTCCACTTCGGGGTTAGACATTTTATGTTACAGGAGCCGATATTTGCGAGGAATTTCGCTGGGGACCCACTTTGGATTCCGGGTGAGGTCATCGCCGTCACCGGGCCGAGATCGTATAGAGTCAGGCTGGAGGATGGTCGCGTCTGGAGGAGACACATAGACCAATTCAGAAGGCGCCTCAGCAACCTCGCAAACAAGAATCCAGAGTCTCCAGTCGAAGGGGAACCGTCTCATCCACCGCCCAGCCACATCGCACCCAGCGACCAGTCTGCGCCAGCGGTCGTTCCGGTCAGCCCAAACTCGGACAACAGCGCCCAGAGAGTTGACCTACCTGATCCAAACCACGAGAGCTCGACCCCAGAAACCAACCCGGTGGTTTCCGAGGATGCCCAGTCCAGAGAGAGTATTGGCGACACTATGCCAGCTCAACCGTCACAGACTGATACCGAACAGACAGACAATGTTCCCGAGTTACGCCGCTCCGGCGCCCAACACAAACCCCCATCTACCTCAAGGACTATGCGTTATCTGGGGGAAGGTTATCAATGTCTTTTTAACAGGCCTGTAGGTTCCAAAGACTGAATCTCCTAAGTTCTTATCCTGAGCTATAAACTGTTCCTTGCCTAAGCACTGGATTTCATTATATAGGAAAGTATATGTATGCAGCTATGTCAGGGCCTGCATCCCCTTTACAAAGGTAAATGGTATTATCATATCCAAGGTCAGTGATGATGAATATCAAAGTTATCACACCACATTCTGATTGATATGATAGCATACATCAACACCTCAGAATAAATATTCCTGAAAACACACCCTGTTCTTATGTAATTGTTGGAAGCTGTGGAAGTTGCATGGGAATTGGGTCAAAAACCTTTGATAATCGCATGAGAATGGGGCATGGTTTCATGCAGTCACTGCAGAGACCATATAAGAGCACACCTCAAAGCTGCTTTCAGAACAAAGGCCTTCTGCAATCCAGAGCAGCCTCAGATAGGCAGTGCAAGTGCCTGTCACCAGAAAGAGAACACTGCTCGAAGGTAAGCAGTGTGTAGTTCATCCCTGAGGGTGCTGGACCATGGAGACAATTGTGATGTTTTCCTAAGGCCCAAATATTTTGGGGGATGGCGCGAGGTGCTCTTTTTGAGTGTGGCAGTGGTGGTGTTAGGGCTGAGTTGTAGACCGAGATTCTACTTCAGGCTCAGCCTAAGTGCTGCTGCCAAGATCTTTTGTTTGGGAGTGGGGAAGGGGGTATGAGAACTAGAGAGTCAATTTGGTCATTTTCTGAATTTTTGATATAATGAGCCGAAATGGGGAGAAAACACAAGAATTCTCTAGAAGAACTTATAGATAAGAGCATTTCATCAAATTAATTGCAGAAAACGTTTGAAGAGTTTGGCAAAAAGATGACTGCAACTTTTAAAAGGTGATTCAAATACATATTGGAAATATTATCATGCCTTATCAACATATTAAAAACTAAAAAAAGTTGGATTTAAAAACATGCTTTTATACAGAGGGTTTTGAAGATCTGTATACAATGGAGACCAGAGGCCTTTCTTTTGAAAATGATTGCCACCAGGTCAGGAATATGATGGACAGTTGGAAAAAAGCCATGGAACTTTGTGTTTGTATATGATAACTGCACTGAGATTATTATACACATGAAGATGCAAAGACTTGGCAATAATTATACTGCAGGAATGATTGGTGAAGATAATGGCACTTGCTGGGATGGCCAAATTAACTTATTTGATTAGAGAAAAGACAATATTTACATTTATTGCTGACTGAAAACCCTTTATACACTTTTTGCAGAAAACAGAAAAAAGTGAACTCATGATACATGGTTTTGATGATTATTGAGGATAGAGTAGAGAAAGAAGAGGGTTATGTTGGAACCATAGAGTAAGAGATAAGTTTATACTTATACTAACTGCTGTAAAGAAGATTGGAAACTATTTCTTTGTATCTTTTTTCTTTTCTTTTTTAAAACTTTCCTTTCTTGCACTTTTAAATTTAGCAAAAGAAAGAATAAGAATTTTTATTGGCCAAGTGTGATTGGACACACAAGGAATTTGTCTTCGGTGCATAAGCTCTCAGTGTACATAAAAATACATTCATCAAGAATCGTAAGATACAACACTTAGAGATAATCATAGGATACTAAATAAGCAATCAAAATCATACTAGGAAACTAAATAAAACAATATAAATTGTAAAGATACAAGCAACAAGGTTATAGTCATAAGTAGAAGGAGATAGGTAATAGGAAGGATGAGAAGAATAATAGTAATACAGTCTTAGTAAATAGTTTGACAGTGTTGTAGGAATTAGTTGTTTAGCTGAGTGATTTCTCAATTTCCTTTTTTGTTATATTTAATAGTTCATATGGGTTTTCAATCTTTTTGAAAACTTTTAATAAAACTGTTCTTAAAAAAATAAATGAGAGGATTGTTCATACCTTTTCATCACAGCTGTAATTGTAAACAGTCACTAAACAAGGTTATTGCTAATGAGGATTACCTGTAGAACAAACTGGCTCTCCATGATGGACTACAATACACTGAAATGTATCTGTCCTGCAGATAACACTTCATTTTGTATCACCGATTTAGCTAACTCTGCCATTTCCTCTGTTGTGTAAAATATACCACAACCCCAGATTATTATTTTTTAAATATTCCATTTAACCTTGAGTTTAAGGTGGACCTCAGCGCATTTGGATTACTTGGTCTTTTGGGGGGGCAGAGAATGTGAATATTTCTATCAGTGAACCAGACCCAGATACAAAATAATTGGCTACCTTACGAATGTATTCTTCTTGTTCCTCCTTTAAGGTGAGCAGGATGAAGATCTGCTGCAGCTTCTTGTTACAGTAATTGATAATGAACTGTTCAAAACTGTAATCTTGGGAAGACGAGACAAGACAAATATCAAAAAGCAAAGACAATAGGCTAAACTTGTAGCAGTGGTGGGATTTAAATTTTTTTACTACTAGTTCTGTGGGTGTTGCTTGGTGGGCGTGGCAGGGGAAGGATACTGTAAAATCTCCATTCAGGGATGGTATTTGCTGGTTTTCCGAACTACTCAAAATTTCCGCTACTGTTTCTCCAGAACTGGTCAGAACCTGCTGAGTACCACCTCTGCTTTTAATATCACTGATCATAGTATCTTTATACTGTAATGTTGTTTAATGGTTTCCTGTTTTTATGTGTAATATAGTGAACTGCCAGAGTCACAAGAATTGAGCAGGGCAGCTATCTACATTAGATAGATGATAGATCAGGGGTGTCAAACTCACAGTGTCACAGCAGCGTCATGTGATGTATTGTGACTTTTTCCCTCTTCACTAAACCTGGCATGGGCATGGCCAGCGTGTGATGCATCCGGCCCGCAAACCATGAGTTTGACAGGCCTGTGATAGATGGAAGGATGGAGGGAGGGGAGATGGATGGATGATATGATAGATAGATAGATAGATAGATAGATAGATAGATGGATAGATGGATAGATAGGACTTTGCCCAGAGTGAGTGAGCCATTTTAGAGCAGGACTTGAAAATAGAAGGGACACAGAGTTAACACAACCGTAAAGCAGGGGTGGGATTCAAATTTTTTAACAACCAGTTCTGTGGGCATGGCTTAGTTGGTGGGTGTGGCTTGGTGGTCATGTTATTGGCTGGGCGTGGCCAACTCAATATCACTCACATCGAGGCACACATCTCCTCACCTGGCCTCTCATGACTTTGGGGATGCTGCAATAGTCGTAAGTGTGAAAAATGGTCATAAGTCACTTTTTTCAGTGTCATTGTAACTTTGAATGATCACTCCACACAAGCAAAGTACCAGCAAAGGAAGGGAAAAAAACTCCAGAGAAGTTCCTGAGACAGGAAGTCTAGTCCTGCCAAGAATGTAATAAGGGTTAATGGAGAGGCAGTTTCTGTAAGCAACACCAGAATGTTTCCTTCCTGCCTTCCTTACAGGATTAGGCCAGTAATTTCTTCTAACAACCGGTTCTCCAAACTGCTTAGAATGTTAACAACTGGTTCTAGCGAATAGGTGCAAATTGGTAGAATCCCACCCCTGCTGTAAAGATATAACCAGAGTTTATTACAATGTATAAAACTCAGGATACATCAGGATTGCCTGGTAAACTGACCATCTACTTCTTCTACCACAACGATCAATTGCAGGAAACATGGTTTTATTATTGTCGTATATTTTTATATGAGAAGAACTATGAGCTCCATTCAGTTCTGCTGGTGAGAATAGATTGCCTGAGCTCAGAATTTTCCCTTTTGTACCTGATTTAATTAGACAATCTGAGTGCCAGTTCCGAAATTTACTCACTAGTGTAATTATTTCGCAACAAAGGTCAGTTGCTTTGCCCCATACTTGTTTACCTGCTGTCACTTAAGTAATAAATCACCGAGCCCTATTTTCCTTTTTAAACTTTTCTCAATTTACTCTGCTTGATAGTCTGGGTTTTGTTTCCATGAACCTATGTGATTATCAACTTCTTGCCAATTGATAGGAAAGTTATTCTTAACCTAATGGAACACAAAGAAGATTAAGTCCAAATGGTTATCCTCAATCTACTGTAAGTTCAATCATCCTGTGTCAGTACAGTTAAAGAAACATGCTTTGCTTTTAAACCTTACTTGTAAGGGCTAACATTACAGATAAACTGTATCAGCTGAACTGCAATCAGGTGGTTAATACTGCCAAGAAGATAAAACATTCAAACTGCATTCACACCTGGTACAGATGACTTGGGCACAGAAGTCTTGACATAATAAATAAATTAACTGAGAATGACTATCAAAGTGTTAAAAAGGAAGAAAATGGAGCACAAGAGGTTTCAATCAGGAAATCCAACAGAAGCAATAAAGGCATCCCAGCCAAACATCTGTCCTATGTTGCTCGTGTAGCATTTAGACCCAGAGACGGGAAGGATAAGCCAAGCAGGTTGCAGCCACTGCCCTGGTCCCCCAGCCCAGCGGGAGCCCCAGTAGCTCCAGTGCCAGCCCTATACCTTGGAGAGCTAAGGCCAGAGCCACAGAAGCAGTGCCAGCTCTTCAGACAGCCAGGATGACAAGAAGAAGCAGGAGAAGGAGGGGAGGACAAGAAGAAGCGTAAGAAACAGATTTGGAGAACTAAGATCCAAAATGGGACTAATAGAATGAGTAGTGGTTGAGTGGGGGTGCTGGAATTCATTATTGGAATGCATTTCTATGCAACATTCAACTACGCGAGCAACACTGAGATGCTTTTATTGCTTCTGGTAGATTTCCTGATTTAAACCGCTTGTAGCGTGGTTTCTTCTTTTACAACACGGGTGTCAAACTCAAGGACTGTGGCCTGGATCCAGCCCATGATGTGGTCGGATCCACCGCATGAGCCGCGAAGGATTCAAAAATGTTTACTACCTGTTCTGTGGGTGTGACTTATTTGGTGGGCATGGCTTGGTGGTCATGTGACTGGGTGGGTGTGCTTGGTGGCCACGTGACTGGGTGAGTGTGGCCAACTCACTCACATCAAGGGGTGCCTCGCCTAGCCCCTCCTCTCCCAGCCATTCCTTGTCAATTAAAAATAATAGCACATAGTTTTTTCTCTCTCCCCCTTCCTTCCTATTTCTTTTTCTTTCTTTCTCTTTTCTCTCTTTCTTGCTTGCATTTTCTTTCACTCCCTTCCTCTTTCTTTCTTGCTCTCTCTCTCTCTCACGCACACACACACACACACACACCTGGTGGGATGTGCGTCAGAGGCACTGCTGCAGCAGGTGCTGCTGCGGGAGGCGGCCAGGATTGCACCCTCCCAGTCAGAGCACTCTGCCACTGTTACCTACTCTTGGGGGATGAAATGTTTCATGTTTCTTCTCTACACAAAAAGCCCGATGCCACTTTCTCCTTTGGCCACAGCAGGACCCCACAGCCTGGTTCCCTTCCCCAATAGAGAGGAGAGCCTTTCGTTGTCTGCGGCCCCGCTGACTCCAAGAAAATTGGGCATTCCGATCTGGCACCGGAAGCCGGGAAAGCCAGTAACCTTCAAGGAGCTAAAACCTCATGCATCCCATCGCAGCAGATGCCACAAGGGCCGTGCAAACACCCCCAGACAACAATCCAGACTCAGGGCACTGAGGCTACGCCTGTGCCTTTCTTCCTTTTCCCCCAGGGAGGAGGAGGACATGGGCAATGGAGGCACCCGAGCATGCTCCACCCGTGGCTTTCTTCCTTTCCCCTGGGAAGGAGGACGACGTGACAGTAGGAGGATGGGCACGGAAGCTTGAGCAAGCTGCGCTTGTGCCTTTCTTCCTTACCCCCAGGGAGAAGGAGGATGCGGGCAATGGAGGCCCAAGCATGCCTGTGGCCTATGCCATTCTTCCTTTCCTCCTGGGAGAAGGAGGAAGGAGGACATGGGCAATGGAGGCCCAAGCATGCTGTGGCCATGGCATTCTTCCTTTCCTCCCGGGAGAAGGAGGATGCGGGCAACGGAGGCCCAAGCATGCCATGGCCATGCTGTTCCATATTAGCATTCTTGGAATACCCTCACCTGATTGGCCCAAACAGACTACTCTGTGATTGGTGGAAAGAACAGCAGTGATTAGCTCGTAAGGAATCAACTGCAATTGGCCGTGCCGATCATGGGAGATTCAAAGAGCCGTCATTGGCTGCGAGCCACCGGCAATCCCTATAAGAAGGGCTGCCGCAGATCGCAGGTCCAGCAAAGTCCTATATAACAAATAAAGAGCTGAACTGTCACACTGGTCTCGAGTCTCTCTTTTTCCCGCGATTAAACACTGGCGGCGAGGGTGGGATTCTGAGACAAGAGACCAGGCAAGCACATGGCACCCAGAGCTGAACAACCGACAAGATGTTCGGCAGCAATGTGCCACCCACACCCTACGACCAGGCAGCCGAGGACTGCGAATCATACATCAATCGATTCCTCGTGTTCCTCGAGAGCAATACTCTGAAGGATTCCAATGGCCAGAGAAAAAGAGCTGTGTTCCTGACACACTGCGGGCCCGCAGTGTTCAAGATGGCCAAGGTGCTGGCCAAGCCCTGAGACGTGAAAAGATGGACTGGGCAGATCTCAACCAGTTTCTCTGACACCATTACGCACCGGCCATTCCCAACCTCATCCAACGGCATGAATTCTACCGAAGGGACCAGAAGGAGGGTGAAAACATCGGTGATTCTTCAAGACTTTTCCAGGGCCCACTGGAGCCTTGGAGATGTGCAGATTTTCTGACATGGATGAGCTTCACCTGCGAAACCTCATGGGTCTTGCAAAAGGACCCTACATACTACCAGGGTCATCTGATGGCCTGAGCCTTGCACCGACCACTGAGGCCATCGCAACCAACTGCAGCCAAAGACAGCGAAACACTCAGCGGCCAAGATGAGGCAGAAGATCGCCCACCGTCAGGCCAACAGCACCCATCAAAAGACACTGGTGGACTCCGGATCCTACCTCGCCATGGTCTCCTGAGAATACAATATGCACCTGGTCTTACCTTAAAAAGCTGGCCAGAATTGGAAACCAGAGACTGACTCTGAAAGATTACCAGGGGAACCAGATCCCTGTGGTTGGAATAGGACACTTTCAGGGGAATTTTAAAGAACACACAGAGGCCCTTCTGTTAAGATCATGGATAAAGCCCGCCAAGGCTGTGGCTGGGAATGGATGGTTCGCGCCATTGGGGATCGAGGTGACCGGCATCAACCACATCACCAAAGCAGACTGGAAGGAGATCCTCGTAAAGGATTTCCAGGAGGTCTTCAACGGTGAACTAGGCAAGTACTGGGGGTCCCCAATAACATTTAACTTGAACCCCAATATTGCCCTAATCTGCCTAAACCTGAGGTGAGTTCCGGTTGCCCTCAAGCCAAAAATAGATGAGCAATTGGATAAGCTCATCGCGCAAGGGGTCCTGGAGCCGAAAGACCATGCACAATGGGAGATCCCAGTAGTCATTCCAATAAAGCTGGATGGGTCCATAAGAATCTGCGGTGACTACAAGGCCACCCTCAACCACGTGCTGCAGCAGAGTGCTTACCCTGTCCCGGTGGTACAGCACCTCCTACACTCACTGGGGAGAGGAAGAGTCTTCGCGAAGCTCGATCTGGCACAAGCATACCAGCAGCTGCCAGTCGACGCCGAGACTGCTGAGGTGCAAACCATCGTGACCCACCGGGGGGCATTCCAGTGCAAGAGACTCCAGTTTGGAGTCAGCTTGCCCCGGGTGTTCCAGAGCTTAATGGAACGGCCTAGCAAGGATCAAAGGGGTGGTGCCCTACTTCGACGACGGCATGTTAGTGAAGAACCAGAGCCAATTGTGGAGCCGCCTGAGAGGTCCTGCAGAAATTTAAAGACAGGACTAAAGTTAAAAGGAGAAGTGCCAACTATGCACAGAAAAGTTGAATTCCTGGGTACTTGTTTGACAAACATGGAATACACCCCACAGAAAAAAAGTTAAAGCCATTAAGGAAGCTAAAGTCATTGGTTGCGACCTGCTGGCAATCCCTATAGAGAAGGGATACCGCGGATGGCAGGTCCTTTGCACAGACCTATATAACAAATAAAGAGCTGAACTGTCACACTGGTCTTGAGTCTCTCTTTTTCCCGATTAAACACATGCCATTCTTCCTTTCCTCACTGAGAGAAGGAGGACATGGGTGGCAGCAGTCCAGGGAACGAAAGGAAGAAATTGGCTGACTAGTCTTCTCTTTATCCGCCTGTTTTGTTTTGTATGGCCGAGGAGGAGGAGATCAGCTGGCTAAAGGGGCGGCTGCTGGAGGTGACTCTTTTTGGGTCTCCAGTCGCTTTTTCAGCACAGAAATCCTCCCCAAATTGGCCTGCTAGTCTTCTCTTTCTCTGCCTGTTTGTTTTGTATGGCTGAGGGGGAGGAGACCAGCCAGCCAAAGGGGCTGCTACTGGAAGCAATTCTTTTTTGGCCTACAGCAGCCTCTTTGGGGCAAAAATCCTTCCCCAACTGGGTGGTTGGTCTCCTCCCCCTCAGCTATACAAAACAGACAGAGAAGGAAGAGACCATCCAGGTGATTTGGGGAGGCTTCTTGCGCTGTAAAAGAGGCAGCTACTGATCTCCGGCTTTGCTCCGCTTCTCCAACAGTCAGGCACACCCTGTTTTATGTGCTGGCTGCTCGGAAATGGGGGTGCTAAGGGTCTGTAGCCTCCCCCCCCCCAGTAGTTTTAAAAAGGGAACCGTCTATCCATTTTGCCCTTTGAGCAGAGGCAAACCTTCCAAGCCGAACATAAAAGAAAGGGAATCATCCTACAGGCCCTTAGTACCCACTTAGAAGTATAAATGTATGAATGAATCAGCAGCAGAATCCTCTGGGAAGCTTGGTAGGGAAAGGAGAAGGGCGTGAATGAGTGAGAGAGGGAAGAGTGTCTTTGGAATTTGCCAAGGGAAATCCAGGAGGTGGATTTCCATCCTATTTCTGTCCTTCAATGAGATGAAGGTGATTGGAAACACAAGGAATTTGTTTTTTTTTTAAAGCAAATTTTATGGATTTTAACAACAAACAAAACAAAACATCATTAAACATTAAAAACATAAAACCTCTTTCCATTATAAATCTTTACAAGGCAGGTAACACATTATTTTATATCACATTCTTCTAATTTATCCCATTTCCATATAGACACGTAAATTCCTTTAACAAATTTCACATTATTTCTC